>NW_009922141.1:77167-122200 GCF_000696875.1 Nestor notabilis
TTTTTTTTTTTTTTTTTTTTTACATTTTTGGTTAGAAAGTTCTCCGATCCATGAAGCGATCCTGAAAAGACAGTGTTTATTATAAAATTAGGCAAACGTCTGTCCCAGCTTTAAATCCTTCCTGTTTTGCTTTTGTTTTTTATATCTTTTCCTTCTCTCCCTTGTCCCCAGCAACACGGTGAGAGGATGCCCATCACATTTTCAGTTTATAAACCCCGCTGGCAGCCAATCCCACCGCACAGTGAAACAGGCTGCTGGCAGCACAGCTCAGCCCGGCTCACTGTGCCTTGGAGGCAGTAGTGGTGGTGGACGTGGCCCCGCTCGCAGAGGCCACCGTGAGGAGAGAGTTCTGGATGGACTCAGCTGAGGTGGAGGTGGCGTGAAGGCTGGCGACTGGTCCAGAGGCCCCCGCGGAGGCTGCAGCTGCAGAGACCAAGCTAACCGGGTTGCTGGTGAGCAGAGAAAGGTTCTGAGGGTTCAGGAACAGAGGGGCAGTTACGATGTTAGGAGTACCTCCAGCATTGGCAAACACCAAGTTTCCAGTTGCATCCAGTGATGTTATTGGAAGAGAGCCACCAGATGCAAGAGCTAGAAAAGGGAAAATGAGCAGTAAGCAATAATGCAAAATGTGCCTACGAAGTAACCGGTCTCTGCACTTTCCTTTCTCCAGTACGTGTGCTCTCTGCAACCCTAACAACAGTCATCTCATCACAGGTTGTGTTTTAAAAAACTTCTTTAAGAAGAGTGGACAAGACTTTGCAGATACTAAAATGTTTCTGCCATCCGCTCCTAAGCTAATTCCATCACGTCTTTCTTCAGATCTTTAAGCACAATACCGGTCTGTCTCCTGCCACAGAAAACCTGTACATTGAGGCAACCTGTACTGGAAAGTGTTGAGATGAGGGCTCACAATGGCATGACAGCTATCACAAGATGAAGAAGGTCACGTAACCTTGAGCATAACATTTTAAATGTCAATATACAACCACTGTTACAACTTACTCTACAGGGTTCAGTCTGCCTTAGGTTATCATCTCCTAAATTTAACTGTGACACTACACAATGGTTCTTTCTTGTACCCTGGAAACAAGATTTGTTAAGCTACTTTAGATGATATTTGAATATACAGGTTAGCTAGCTCTTTAGGTACTTGCACTATCTAGTTTTTACAGATGACAAACTACAAACTGAGAACAACTCTTTCTGTGTGGCACTTCCAAAGTAAATCTTTACTCCTCTTAATGAGAATTTATGGATTTAAAGTTATACATTAAGGACTTTGGAAGTAGGTTGTTTGTTGTGGGTTCTTTTTAAATACAAATGAGGACAAGAATTCAGGGTCAAGTCTTGCTCAGAACTGCTCTCCTAACAGACCTCAACACAACACAACTCTGCTCCAGCTTGTGCTAGAAGAACTATAAAAAGCAAAAGTCTAACCCACTGCAGATACATGCCAAAGAGAGAAGGATAACAAAACAAATTCCAGATCACATTCAGTATCTTTAAATGCCTTGTGTAAATCACTACCAGATCATACACAGTTCTAAACCCCACTCTGAAGTTGTACCTGCTCTTACCTCTGTGATACACAAAACGTATTTGCACATTTGAATTTTGTAAAACCTTTACTCCTAAAACATTTATGTCCGCTGCTGAGGAGTCAGTGTTCTTTTCTGGTAGGGAAAAACAAAGCTCATAAACCAAAGCTGTTTGACAGAGATGCATTAAAAGGAACGCTACTGACCTTGAATAGTTGCCAGTGTACTGTTGCTCATCAGGGCCGGGCTGAGAGCACCACCTAATGTCCCTGGATTGAGACTGAGTAAGGCACCTCTACAGGAAGCAAGATCGATGGAGAAACAAAGACAAAAAGGAGTGTTACTTTGAAGGAAAGGCTGTCACTGTTCAGAAGTACACCATCGTCTTTCCTTAAAAAGACAGGGGAGGGAGGAGGGACAGATGATGCCTTGAAGAGACATTGCCTTTCAGACGTGTGGTTAGTGACATGCCCTAAGCACAGGCACTGCAAATACACGACTTGTACTGTTTGTTGCTGTAAAATATTCTTGTATTTTGGGGAAACTGCCACTCATTAGAGAGCTATCGGCATCTCCCAAATTCAGATAAGAAAGATGTAAATGAAAAGGAATTCAAGAAACTGTCACCTCTCAGAGCAACATTTTTAAAGCTAAAACTTAATCAGTGCAGCATCACGCATCTTTTACAGCTTCTTGCTCACGACAAAGAAATGAGCACAGAGGTGGGAAGTGGGCCTAGGCTAGCTCTCCACTTTACAGTTAGCAGAACAGAACCTATGACTCAGCGGTAAGCTGCATCTCTCAAGTTAAGCTCTGCAGTGGGATGGATGACTTAGCAAATAATAACATGGCTGCAACACAGCTTTTCCATCTGTAAAATGAAAACAATATTTGTGTCCATTGATGGGAATGGCCAATGACCATCTATAAGTAAACCTTCAGAATCTGAGATAAATGACACTAGAATCACCAAGTGAGCTACAAGGAAACAGTGATACATAAAAGCAATTTATCCCTCTTCTGTCATCTCAGCTAAAAAGGTGTGAAAAATTGATCCTTACCCAGCTGCAAACTGCGAGGATGCCATCAAGCCTGGGTTTAGTCCTGCTGCAGCAGCCATGGCAGCAAGACTTGCATTTGCAGGCAACTGTGCAGCTCCTTGTAACGCGGCTGCTGCCGCTGTTTGCAACCCTGATGCCGTTACCATCACCTGGCTGGTCCCGAGAGGGGAGGACAAGGGAGTGGAGGTTGTCTGTGTTGTGCTGGTCTCACTGGCACTGGATGCCTCTGAAGCGGAGGCTGAGGCAGAAGGGGAAGGACTCAGGGAAGGTGATGTCACTGCTGAAGAAGCTGGAGGTGCTGTTGAAATCACTGTTGCCGTGTTGTTGGAGGTGGTTTCTGATGTCCCTAGAAGATTGATTCTGGTTAGATCAGTACAAAACACAGGTATGACTGAACAGAAACTACCACCCACCTGAACTGAACTGCACATCCAACTGAAAGGGAGATGAACACTTATTTCTGTAGGACCAAAAAGCACCAAGAGTCCAAATGAGAAGCTCAGACTACAGCGAAATGACACGTCCCTAGCAGTAGGCTGAAGAGCTCTAGAAGCTCACAATGGAATATAGCAAATGTCATTTCAGCATCACCTGTGATTTTATTCCCAGAAAAGTCAACTGAATGATCACCACAAGTGCCCTGGGATACCAGTGACCAATACTGAATGAACTTCTGAAGAGCCTGAAAGGGTGAAATGGTAGAGGTTAATGCGGGGACAAGAGAGATCAGCCCTTACCTGTGACTGACAGACTAGTTACAGCAGGACTGGTCAGAGGGAGCACAGGATTGACAGTCAGGGTTGTAGCTGCACTGCTAGTCACAAGGCTTGGCGTGGTTGCCACCTGGAGGTCGAAAAAGAATACAACTGCTCAACCATTAAAGACAGAAAGAGTTAACAACTAGAATCAGATTTCCTTCTTCCCATCCTCAGCCGAGGAAGTTATCACTGCATCCCATTACTTTATCATTTAGTGGACCAACCATAGCACTTTCTCTAATTACCAGCAATATCTATGCTTTATCATTCAGGATTTGAAGGGAGATAAATCCATTACACCTGGAATGCCTGAGGACTGCAAGTTAGCCCTCCCTCTCTTTCTGTCCCCTCTCAAAGACAGCTCCATGTTGTAACAGAGTCACTCTCCTAGAAAGAGTTACAGAATATATTATTTCTGCGTGGGTTTTTTCCTTGTTTAAACATCTTTTCAGCTCCAAATCCCTTTCTCTGATAAAATTACTTAAATGCCCCAGCATTAGCAAAGCTATTTAGGGTCATGTTTTCACATGGGTAAGCAGAGTAATATTTCACTTTTACTCAACCAAGCTATAAGCTCTACTTCAACAAGTTTCCTTGTGCCAGAGGAAGGATCTCTGAATTTTAGAACATACAAATGACATTAGTTGATTTTACTTGTGGACAGATTACAAGAAATCTACAATAAACTGAAGACACTACAGATTAAAAAAAAAACAAAACACCAAAGATTCAAAGCTGGAGGAACTAGCTTAGGAGGAAAAATGAAATATAAGGAGAGAAAGTGCTTTTTCTGGACAAGAAATGGTGTCCAACATCAATATTTGAAGGCTGTTACACATCAATGAGAGAAATGAATCCTTTAGAATTGCCCAAGAGAACATGGCCAAGGATTTAGGCTGAAGCCTTCCTCCTTTCCCCTCTCTTACCTGAAGTTTATTATCAGAGAAATCTCTCATGCTGCATATCCTTATAGGAAGTCAAATGCTTCATACATTTTAAACAAGACTGGGCCAACTGGGACAGATCTAAAAGCTTTCTGCCCATCTCAAATAGTGTACGAAATAAAAAAGAGCTAGATACATAGTACACTTCCCACTAATGCAGCCCAGGCATCGTATCTGTCATCAGCCCACTGAACAGTTAAGACCAAGGTCACAGTCCATATTTCAGGGCAGTGAATGACCTAGAATTAATACAGCTAACCCCATGGTTACAATGACTGACTTCAGCCAATGCAAAAGTGAGCTGCCATCAAAAGGAGCGCTCCCCTCCAATCCTGCTTCAGAGCCCTAGCACGGGTGCAGCCAAGTTACTAGTCAGATTGGTTATCTAGTCATACTGAAAATTCATCACATGGTTAATTTGCAGTCAAACTAGTAAACTAAGCCAAATCATCCTACAGACACATAATCTCCAGAGCTGACACAGGAATCAACAAAGCACACAGCCAGTGAACGCTGGGGGCAGCAGGACTAGGACATCCATCTGAGTGGTAGCAGTGTCTTAAGAGAAGCTTACAATAAATGAAAATGCTTAGTGGAACATCACTGAAAAAACTGAGACTCTGGTCAACACCTCAATTTCTTGCATACAATGGCAGTTTATAAGAAAAGGGAAATTTATGTAGCAAAGCTTTCTCAAGTTGCAGTCTGAGTAAACGTGCATGCTTACTAAACCAGACTATCATAAACCTCATGATGTTCTGCTTTGGTAGCAAGGCATGCAACCTTGCTTACCCACTGGGGATAAAAAGCAAAATAAATAAAAAGGCTAAGAGCATGTAACACGTCCCTTCCCCTGAAACAAAAGGTTGCATGCACACATCCTGAGACAAGGATGAGGGGAAAGAAAGACACATCACCAAAATTAATGGTTTAATGAAGCACTGGAAGATATTAGCTACTACAGTGATGAGGGTGGAATAAATACTACAAAAGGACAGCTATAGGCTACATAAATTCCACCACATTCCTATTAGCATAGCTACTATGAAATCTAATAGCTACTGTTTCTATTTATGAAAACAGACCTCCATGGACATTGGTAGCAAAGGAGCTGAAGGAACCTTGATGCATGTGTTTTGTTACTCTTATTTTCAGGAAGTTTGTGTTTACCTGAGGCAAATACAAGTGTGGGAAATTAATTACATGAGTATTAGCTAAATTGTTCCTTTGTTCCACGTCTTTTTTTATACAAATCATTCCTGACTAAAAGTGACAACAGTATCATTGGATTTGTGTGACTTAAGTCTCCAAACAACACGTTTTACTGCTGCTCACCTACTTATCAGAGCAGCCAAAATAAGAGGGAAGGGGTAGATCTGTTGAGCATTTTTTATCACCAGTATTCTACAAAAGAAGTTTGGGCAAGAGAGAACATCCAGATACAAACGGGAGTTACTATCTGGTATATGTTCAAAACAATAACCCCAAATGCCAATTTGCTAGACAGAATATTTACTCACAAGCTGACTAAATTAAACACTGAAGGCCCAACTAGTGCCTGATTTGTAAGCATTATCTCTCTCAGTAAGCAAGCAGGATGTTTAAAATGCCAGTAAAGTATACATTTGTGAGAACAAATCTGGTGTACACAGAAGGTGTAGCATGTGCAGCTCCCACAGTGAGCACAGTAGAACTCTCCCTTCCAGTGATCTTTGTCAGCACAGTTTCTTGATTCTTACCAGTGAGGTTGGGCAAGGGAAAATTGCTTTGATGGGCGAGCTGCTGGTTCCACCACTGCTGGGTGGGTTGATCCTTTTCTCCTTCTGGCGCCGGTTACAGAACCAAACGCGGATCACCTCCTTCTCCATGTTTAGCTGGTCAGCTATCATGGTGATCTCATCCGAGGTAGGCTTTTGGTTCTGAGAAAAGGGAACAGTACTTGAAAAGCTGTGAAATTACATTCTGACGTTTTACATTAAATAGCTACTTCTTCACTAGGCAGAACTGTAGATGGGTCATTTATATCCAGAATCTGGTCAGTGGTAGAGATGGACAGTAACAGATACTTCTGCCCTCCATCTTCCTAGTTACAGGAACATCTCTACCAATAGGAAGCTGTGTTCCTCACAGATGGGTGATGAAGACTAAGCTCACATGCTTGTTTTTGAGAGAAGAGATCTAACTCGTGAACTAATCCTTCAATGAATTTTAGACCTTGACAAGGAAACCTTTCTTTCAGCATCTCTTAAAAAGGAATAGGAGAGATTACCTACAGCAATAGCCAAATGAACCCCAAGTTGTCTAGACCTACAACGAAAGACAGGTAGATTGAATGGGCTACTTATAGAGGTTATCTGTCCATATAGCTGCACAAAGTGACTAACAAGAGTAACATAAGGCCGGCTAAAAACCTCTCATTATGTATGCTGGGACTGTCACCCCATTTATCCATCCCCAGAAAGGGTAATCTGTTTTTCTCCTTTTTGACGTGCAGAATTTCAGTCTTAGATCTATGGCTCAGCATCTTGGAATGCGAAATCACAAAGTCAGCAAACTGGTAGAACTAATTAGGTGTTTTGAGAGGTTTTGTGTTCTTTGGTTGGTTTTCTTTTAAAGTGAATTAGACACTGATGTGTGCTTCTTGGCACATCCTTTGTATCCACCTTGTTTAGTACAAGCACTTTTCTAAATAGCACAGTAATGGGCTCACTCTAATAGATATGATTGTTAAGCAAAGTTTCTTCATTTCTTTATAGGCTGAGCAGTGCAACAGGATCACCGACCTCCAGGAAACTCTTCTCTAAGGCCACACGTATGTTGGTCTCTATGCTGGTGCGTTTCTTCCTCCTACGGTTCAAGCCTTCACTCCCCAGCCCTGGAGAATTCAGGGCACTTGGGCTGGAGAGAGTTGAATCAGATGAGAGGTTTTCTGAAAAACAAAGTAATGTAAATCAGGAGATTTTATTTTATGCAGTGCAGTCTAATACGAGTGCTCTTCACCTGTGCAAGGTGTGTTAAAACCCACCCTGTACCTATCCCAGATACATAGAAATTTCTGAAGATCACAGGCATTAATCATCCTACTTGGAAATTACGACACATACTTAAAACTTGAAAGGTATGAGTAAGCCCAGAGGGGGCACTCTGCTCCTGTACGTACCAGTGTCCCTTTTGTAGCACCTATACAAAGTTCGTCTCTCTTACCTCACCCCACACTCATTCACTGCAAGTCATTGTTTAACAAAAAGAAAGCAGAAGCTGACACCCATGAGCTGCAGCAGTCAGCCACAGGCAACAGGAAAAAATCTGAGCAGCCTGAAATTTCTTCTGCCCACTCTGCAACACGCTAGAGGAAAAGGAAGTTCATACCCAGCTTCACAGTGTACAACCTCTTCTCTCTGGAGATGTTAGCAGATACTCAGTGCCATGCAATTCTACTGAACGGCCTACGCAGCTAGCAGCTCCTCTTCCTTAGCTACACCAGGTCTGTAGCTGTCAACCCCTAAACCTAGCTTTTTGGCTCCACAGAAGAGCAAAGAGAGGACACATCTGACCCTACTTTTTAGCAGTTAGTGCAAAATAACCAACAGGTAGGTAGAAAATTATTAATTATGACTGGAGATCCCTCACTGCACTGGCATCTGTGGGTGATAAGCAGGTGTCAAAGTTCATAATGCCTAAGACCGTTCTTGTAGGGTTAAATGGGCAAGTACATTCAGCTCATTACTTTCTAGATTTTTAATTTCTTTTTCCAGTATTATCCATAAACATGCTGAAAGCTCTCTCCACGCTGAAAACCCCACACAACAAAGTTCTATAACAATAAATTCCAATGTAATGTATTAGGAAGGATGACTGGTATGCTCCTCCTGCCTACTTTTAGTAGGCTTTAAAGTCATCTTAATGTTTTTCGCAAAGATTTTCATGAAGCTGAATCAGTGCCAAAGACAATGGTTCCCAGCTTCCAGGCTGTGGAGGACCCTGACACTATTTACAGTCCTTAACATAAATTTACAGATCTGAAGATTTCTTCTAGCAACTCATCCAGGGTTGCTGGAAGGTTTTGGGACTGCTGTCCTGTGGACTGGAGCACATGTGAAGCTCTTCATGTTTTCTGTCAGAGATCTAGATTGCCTAAAGGTAACTCCTGCCAACACAACAGAACGACTCTCCCTTGTTTCAATGCAGGACAAACTTTCAACACTGCATGCAATTACTTTCAAAATTTCAGAGAGCACTGTAGGCACCAGCATAAAGCTCTCTTCACTTTGGTAAAAATAGGAGGGCACACACCATCCCTGCCATCTGTTCAGCAGATCCACCAGTTTTATACTATACATACTTGGAAGAAAAATCTGGCTGACAGCACTCTTAAGCACTTTCTATCCTAACACCTAGCACCACCACCCAAGCTCCTTTTGCTGGTGGGAGAAAAAAATAGAAAACAAAAGAACACTGCCAACATTGGCATCATTAATAACTTACATCCCAGGAAAAAATAATCCTGGAACTAAAAAGCAAAACCTAACCCACAAAAAACTCTTCTATGGGGAGGAAGAGGGTGCTTTGAAGAACCCTTGGAGAGAGCTTAAAAGAACACACATAGTGGTGTAGGAGGAGATGAATGCAATAAGATCTGCCTACTGAAACAACAGACCATGCAACCCTCCCTCTACTACACATCTGAAAAAGAAAGCTGGAAGAGGATTAGAAGTTATATGCATTAACACACATGAAGGAGGAAACCCATGACATATTATACCTCACCCCATGCAATTACTCAGCTGGCTGCAGAACACAATTCTGGAAGTTCATATTGGAATGGTTTTGGATGAGGACAGGCACATGAAAAGGGAAGTATGGACCCTTATTCCTACACCTTTATTTGTCCCATAGACAATTACAAAGATTGGTGGCTTCATAAAACCATAAGGGCACAAAAGAAGCAGGTTTTCAGGGTTTTTTAGAATCCTACTGATTTTGGTAGGCTGGTGAAGAAATACACAGACTCATTCACCTGCATCATTGAGCCACTTTTCCAGAAGTGGCTTTAACTTGCACATGTTCTTAAAGCTGAGGTTCAAGGCTTCAAAGCGAGAGATGGTAGTTTGGCTGAAGTCATTTCCATAGAGTTTGCCCATAGCGAGCCCAACATCACCCTGGACAAAGAAAGAGAAAAAAAGGGATTCACTAACATAGGCACTTCCAAAGCAAGGAATCCTTTCACATTCTTGAGTTCTCCTAGTGACTCCACAGCTGCACGGGATTTCAGTTTCACAGAAACTTGCTCAGTGCTACCAAGATTCATGCTAAAGCAAATAATCATAAAGAAATGTCAAGCTTCAGTCAGTGTAACCATGTAACTCTTTCCAGGAAATCCCTGATGCTTTGTCTTCTGAGTGTTATCACTGAGTAGAACATTCCACAGAATATTAACGTGTAAAGTTTTTCTTAGTTGTTTAAAGTAAGTGAATGCCAAGCTCTCTTCAGGAGCAGATTTAAGTATCTACATATTTCACACTGAAGAAGAAAAGTTCAAATAAGCAGAAATGAAGTGAATTCATGTTCTCAAATTACAGAAAACACTCCTGAGAAGATGTCTGCAAACATACATCACATTTAAAGAGATGCAAAAATATTCTTATCTGAACTTTTAGTATCTTCTGAGGTTCAAACCAAACTTCTCCTCCCAGATACACATTTCAAAGCGGACAAGAAGTTGATCCATTTCAAATAATGACTAACTGTAGTCTTCACTATCACTACCCATCTGTCAAAAAACTATCCAGGAGATTTACAGATGATCATCTCTTCAAATCTGTTACTGCTCTTCAAAACTCAGTTTTAGCTAGCTATCAGACATTCTGCTTATCCTAATGTATACATACACACATCTGTGTAGCTTACACTTGGAAAATGTTGTTTAAAAAAACCCCAATCTATTCTTGATTGTGGCCATTAAAAACACCATCACGTTTTCTTGTTCTGCTTTAAAGCTGTAAGGCTCTGCCCTTTGAAAAAAAAAATAATTATTTAAGTATGGTATTTGGCCTAAAGTAGTTTAATTTAAATTTTTATTTTTTAACACAAAAAAGCATGAAAATTCTAAAAGAAGAGACTGAAAAGCTTGAGCATAGTTAGTGGAGTTTAATTGCAAATGGGTTAGTTGGATTGTGCGTAAAGCTTGCTTTCTTTCCTTCTAGGTCAGATCCACAACCACAGATTGATACAAGTATACTAACAGCATGCAGAGTGGCCACATACAAGCAAGGAAGAAAACAGCCTTTGGTAAACCTTAGTAAATTGTGCAGGTTGTGTAAAGAAAATAATTTCCTTCTAGAAGAGGAGCAGAGCAATTGGTTTGTATGCCCTTCAATCACAGGAAACACGTGGGAAATCACATTTATACCTCTACCCATATGCCAAGATTCTGTGCATTTTAAAACTCATAAATCATTCCAAGAGAAGTAACACGTATGCTCTACTGGGTTTATGAAGAAGAAAACCTGGCTATGTAAACCATTTTAGAGATAAGTTGATTTATGTCTTGGCAGGAAAGAGTTATGAAATTTGCTCCAGTCCCCCAACTAAATTTAATTCTGGTATTTATGTTGTTCTTACTAACATTTGCTGTCTGATTTAAAATGAATAGTTAACCATTTCTTTGCCAACAGTTTTCAGTGCCAAAAGGTGGCAGCATTTCAGCTGTAAGCAAAGGAATTTATATACTGGGGTGAGAATTTTATAAATTGGGGTGGGCCACTGAAAGGCTGCACGGAACAGAGGACGAAGGCACTGTATCCATACCCGATCTACTCTGTAGGTCGAATGAAGCTTTGGTACTGAACTGGAACTGATTATAAGGTACATTATTGTTGCATATTCTGGTCTGTTAAGAAGCTCAGACAGACTAGCAGAGGTAATAATACCTTTAAAGGAACAAAACTAACATCGTCTAAAATGTTTACTCACACAGCTTGAATCTGTACTGACCAATTAGTCACATACCTGCAATAATGCTAAGATGCAGCATGCTCATTGTGTCTCTACGTCAAACATGGAGATATTTTTAAAGAAAGCAATTAAACAAAAGGATTTAAATCCATCACCCACTTTTCAGAGTGGGAGAAGAGACAGAACTGCTGAAATTCAAAACCTGTTACATTGTTCACAAGACAGAATGTAGTAAGTGATTAGTTTGCAATGCAAACTAAATCTCACAATTATTTTTGAAAGGCAGGGGTGGCGTGAGTCTGAGAAAGCTTACAGTACCACTGGAAATACATTTCTTTTATCCTCTGAAAGGCAGTCTATTTATTCAGCTATAGGAAACCAAAGTAATAGGGGTCTCTAATTATCATCCAATTATGCAATTAGGTGGAAGTTATTTGAACTGCCTAATTATACACATACAAACTCAGAGCAGGATAGGAATGCGCAAATGCAATTTTATCACTTTCTCAAGATTCTGTTCTTTTAAGCTCAAAGCACATACGGAAATGTAAGCCTGAGCAGTTGTGTTCATTTTTCCTCACCATGAAAATTCATAACAGGGTCAATAAAGTAGGGTTAACCCATAATTTAAAAGTCTAGTTGAACCTTTATAATCATCTCACAGCAGGGCAGATTAAACATAATAACTAAAGATCTACATGAACCTCCTCAGTCAGGCGACAGGGAAGCTATTGTATTTTACTCTATTCTGCTCTGCTCTATTCTAGCCTTTGTATGTGTCCATCCCTTGTATTTCTGTGCCTCCCTCTAGTGGAAAGAAGGGAGGGAAGGAGGCACACATGCCAGCAAAATCCACTTCATTTTATTAAGAACATTCTGTTCTTGAGTTATAATTAAGATGCTACCAGGAACTTTCATTATGAATCCCGATTCTCCAAACATTTCGGACTTTGCCAGAAAAATAAATCTTACTTCAGCACATACTTTCAGCTACAGTAGTCTTACTTATTCTGGAGGGAGAACAAATCACATATGTTGGATTGACTGCTCTGAGCTAAGACTTTTAAATACCTACTTTGATTTTCGCAAGCTATTTCTTCTAGCAAACACACGCCTACGCTTACCACAAACTCCTGCCAAAATTAATTGTTTACCTGGACAGATATCTTAATTTTTCAGGGGGAAAAAAATAATTTCGATATTAATAAGAAAGGACTCCTGGATCCAAGCAGCATTTCCCTTCAACAGAATAACAGAAGATATAAATGCACTTTGTACTTTTAATTGTACTTCTCATTCAACCATTTTCACCGCATTCAAGATTACTTTTCTCCCGCTCCGAGGATATTTCTGAGCTTTTAAACAAACCGAAACAAACCCCAACTCCAGTTCACCTCTGTAACAAAAGAACTTCAAAGGTGACACTCCTTTCAGGTTTTGTTTAGGAACCTTTGCAAAAGCCTTAAATACAGAGATCATTGATATTTAATAGAAAAATGAGCTTGAGAGATAAAAACCCTTTGACATCCAAAGCAACTGCACAGTTGTGATACACGTTTTAAACACGCAGAGCAGTTAATTGTGCCGTATGATTTCTGGAACTTTGTACTTCTGAAGACAGCTTTAAAGTGCTTTGTCCCATTCATTTTACATCCTATAGAATGAATAGTGCACATGCAATGACATCTGGCACTGGTAAATGCACGTACCTGCTGGGAAAATGGCTATGCTTTAAAACCAACAGAGAAGTAAGATGGATGTATGGCTTTTTCTGTTATTTCTTAGAAATCCCCTACACAAAGGCCAGAGCATAACCCTATTTAAGAAGGTTCTCCTAGGAAAAGGTGGAAATGTAGTCTCCCCTCCAGACTTGAAAGATGAGACCTCAGATTCCACACTGGCAGGCACTAAGTTACACAGTCTCACCTGAGTGAATCCAAGTTTGATCCGTCTTTGTTTGAAAGTCTTGGCAAACTGCTCAAGCTCCTCAAGGTCACTGGGCTCCTCCAAGCTGGGAGTGTCAATTCGCTTTGGTGTTGACTGGCTCTGTGGAAGTGGCTGAATGGGGGTCGCTGCTATTGTGCGTGTTGGGGTTGCTGGCTATTAAGATAGCAAGGAAAAGATGAAAATCAGACTTAAAAGAGTCATCAGCAAAAATTAAATTCAAAAAAAGACAAGTGAGATTTCTGTGAGAAAGATCAATGAATGTGACATTTCCAGCAATCTGAAAGTTCCTGCAGTTTATTTACATTCCTCTCAAGAGTGAGCAATCACAATCCAGAAAACTGTATTAGTATGACAGCCTTTTAAGGGCTCTGTCAGCACCAATTAAAGAAAAGTAAGAGATGTTCAATGCAGCAGATAACCAACAACTTTCGCTTGCTGCACAAGCTGCTCAAAAGAAGGCTGAATACTCTTACTTGATATAGTTCTATCATTTATAGACAGCTTGCCAT
The DNA here is from genome assembly GCF_000696875.1 of Nestor notabilis. Taxonomy (NCBI): domain Eukaryota; kingdom Metazoa; phylum Chordata; class Aves; order Psittaciformes; family Psittacidae; genus Nestor; species Nestor notabilis. The sequence continues at coordinate 90,879 of NW_009922141.1, forward strand.
TCATCCCCTTTTCATCATTTAAAAATTGAATTTACTGCTTGTGTGAGGTGGCAGATTGTCATCAGCCCAAAAGATTCAAGTCTCCTATTTAGTCTTGGAACAGTGAGTACATACAGGTGCAGCAAAGATGGCAAGTTTCCTCGAATGCCATCTCTTGTGACTGACTCATCTCTTCCAGCAAGAAAAAAACTACGTCTACCTCTAACCCTTCTGCGGATACTTGCAACAGTAAGGATGAATGTACTGGTGATACAAGAAAGTAAGTAAAGGTAACCTGCATAAAATAATTCCTTTTAGGTCACATTTTACTTCTATATAAAAGGCTAATTTTCCATGAAGTCCGCATGAGGTTCACTATTCCTGAACATGGGCAGACCAGGGCATTTTACTATGCAACAATAAAAAGAATCTGAAAAAAAATGAGCCTAACAGAAAATACTCACAGGTGGACAAAATAAATCAAGATGTGATTTTGCACAGTTCAGGCTTTATGTGCAACAGGAACATCGGAAACGCTTTTTGAGTGCATAACTCTACCTTCTTACATGCCATAGAGGAACCGAGATGCAGAGGCAAATCATTTAGTTAAATTTTACTCAGTTCAACTGTGGCTCTTAAGTAAAGGTGACTTCATGCTTTTATGTCCTATGCCCAGTTCTGAAACTACAGACTCCTTCAGGGCAAATAAGAACAGCCTCAAGTCTACACAACATTACAGTACTACGCAAAGTCAGTGGAAGGGTCCAGAAATGGCTGTTCTAAAAGAAATGGCCTACATATAGCTAAGTCTTTACATAGCTCCTTATGTTGATTTTCTTCTGGGTTAGCACAGTGTTTTGCCGTGCACAGCAGATGGTAGAGGGAGGTCAGGATCTATAATTCCATTTCTCGAGAAATAATGTGATCATATATGATCTTTCTAGGATTGCAGATATATGTGTCACACTATAAAGGTTTTTAATATTTTTTAATTTACATTAAACATAGTGGGTAATTACTGCAATATGTCTTCACTGACTTCACACCCTTTGACAATTTATTTTCTTGTTGCAGTTTTGATATATTTTTTTTTAATCCAAGTGTAATCTTTAGTAGGGAGTCATGCTGCTAACTGAGGTATGAACTACAGAGGTGAGACAAATTCCATTTTCCACATGGTGCATGAAAAATACTATAGGTAGTATAATAGAAAATGTAGTTTTCTAAGACTTTGGTAGACTCAGGCACCTTATTACAGACTAAAAAATTCTTATATGAAACCAAGTTGGCAGGAAAATACCGTACAGTATTACATGGTATTTGCAAAACAGCATGCAGTCATGTAACTAAACTGCACAGTAAAACCCAGAGTGAAGCAAAACTGAATTTGCAGGCACATGCAACCTTAAAATTGCTTTTCTTACAGTCTGAAAGCTTAATCATAGAACTTTAATATTTTAACATTAAAATCTAACAGAATATTTTAATATATTTTTAACAATCTCCTCACTTTCACAGAAAGTAACTAGTAAGACTGGCAATAACTTAGCAATAATACCAAAACAACTGGGCTACAATAAAGATAGACTACCACTGAAATTTCTAGAAAGATACTTGTCAGCAATCCTCTTTATCGGCTTTTTAGGTAGCCCATTCCTTGCTCTTCTGCATTTCACAAATTTGTAGATGGTCCAAAAAAGTCTTACAAGAAATCAAATGATGCTCTACAGCCATTAACTCAAGATATCAATCATGGAAATTTTTAGCTAAAAGTCAAAACTAAGAACCTTAAATGCATGAAAAGAGGCACATCAGGGTGGAAACGACAAAAAAAGACACACAAAAGTGTTACTGATATTTAGTTCAACACTGAATCTATCTAGCAAGACAAACTCACTATTACAGCTGCAATACCTACTCTGATAAATATTATAAAGGGTCCATTCACTTGCAACAGTTAAATCCCCTCAAAGCACCTCATAAACAGTAGAAACAAGCCTGACCTGCGAGGCAAGGGTGATGCTTGGCTGAGACTGCAGGAGGTTGGCTTGGCTTTGCTGAGGTAGTTGCGTTAAGAGATTCTGCGCTTGCAGGAGACCTGGAAAAAGAAAAGGGTGGGTTTGGTTCGTCATTTCAGAAAACTAAAACATGCAATGAGATAAAACAAGGCTCCTGCCAAATAATGAAAGTTACAAAATTTGAGATGCAAGCCTTCATTTCATCCCTGCACAGGTATCTAAAGACTTTGGACTTTTCTGTCCGAAATCCCTTTGTATTTGCGGAAGGGTAAAAAAGAGAAGTCTGCATCAGTCTCTCCTGCAGAAAGAGTCTGCAATGATCTAGGTTATCCCAGTTCTGTGTTCGGGAATCATTTATTTTCAGCTTGCAGACTTGGAGTAAACCTCTTCCTGTAACCAACAGTTGACCAAGAATTTGGGAGCCATATAAAAATAAACAACTGAACACTAACCAGATCAAATCCAACAACCAAATACTAATCAAAACCACAAATTTGGCTCCTTGATCACCCTTCTTCCTCTCCGTATCGCTCCATGCAAGCTGCCTAACAAGATGGCAACTTTCTCTGGCAAACCTAAGCAGACCATGCCAGAAGACCACATAAGCCCAGGTAACCACTTCCTGGCTAAAATAAAGAAGGAATCTTTTGGAAATGTGATCAGAACTTAAAGCTTAGGTAAGATACTGAACACTGCTTAAACTGCACAAATAGCGTAAACATTACACTGAATGTATGAAAACCTGTGCTATTATGGAAAGGTGAGAACATTAAAGAACAGTTGGGAATGATGCAACCAATACACACAATATGGTGTCGCTCTAAAAATAAATTCTCTTACAGTCCATTATTTGTATGTTTTATTAAATCTCTCAGGAAATTGAGCTATAAGCTTGCATCTATACATTTTAATTAGAAGCTATCTGATTTTTTTCATTTCCAAAATGAGAATATATATATATTTAAGGTGTAAGAATCTTGACAAAAATATACCTAGTTAGTCAATTCCCTCAATTTTATTGTTAACAATATTACTGCTATTCTTTAGGTAACTCCTGGCTATGACTATCAATTTCCCCTTATTAATTTAAGAACCTGACTAATTAAGCCTATGCTTAGTAGACATCTTCAATATACCAAGTTCCTAAACCCAGGAGAGAACGATGGCACAAGAACAACAGATGGACACTATGGCCACTCAGAGGAGAGAACACCAACTAAGTTCCACTTCTGTAATTCTGAATTTGACATGGGCTTTTCTGGCTTATCAGCTGGCTGATCAATCAGAGCACACCACTCACAACCAGCTACCTCTCAGCAGAACACAGGTAGGAGACATAGGTATTTAGGATTTCATAAATACTGAGTGAGAAACTGGATGCTTTATGCAAGGTTAAGGCCATAGGAGACAAGTAAAGAGGGACTACCACGGGTAGGAAGAAGAAAATGTATCCTCCATGAGGGATACACAACTACAGAATTGTCTTCTGACAGAAATATTACTATTACCTTTTTCTAACAAAGTGTTAAATATGTATTTTAAATAGAATGCATTGCTATCAAATGTCAAGACCCACAGAATAAAGCCAGCTGCTCATGCAACATAATAGCACAGTATAGACAACTATGTAAATTTGCTTTGCACCACATAATCAACACGTTCCAGCTGTGTTTTTGAAAAGCTGCAGCGAGGGAGGGGAGCAGCTTAAGGAACTTTGAAGACAGCTCCTTACTACACAATGCTTTTTACACACAAATATTTGTTCACTTGAAAGATGATTTCAGCTGCCCAAATCTAAATATTAATTAGCGAACAATCACCCCCAAGTGAAGAGGTTTTGACCTTCATTTAGTGACAGTGAATTTTAACTGACAACTTGAACTAGAAAGGGGCAAGCCACCACACTGATACTGTAGAGCGGCCAACCAACAATAAAACAAAAAACAGGCAGCTGACAGTGACCACATTTGACCTCCAGTGCACCAATAACACCAGAGATCACAAGTTACTGACTCGGCTTTATGACTGTAACCAGAGTCATTAGGACTGTCCTTTTGTCCCAGAGGATATTCTTCTGGCAATGACACTTTTGCTGGAGAGCACAAGATGACTTCATTTTTCCTTATTTTATTCTCGCTCTGAAATAATTAGCACTGAGGGGCAGTATAAAATATTCTGAACGTGTTTAATCTACTCAGTTTTTACATCCATTTATCCTATTTAAGAGACACTGATACAAGGTGTCTCGGGCAAAAACTGAAGAACAAGTTAAGTCAACCTGCAGCTGGCTGAAGTAATGATCAGGGCATGGGGAGCTGAACTGTTTCAGCAAAGCATGCATCTCTTCCACTGGTTTACAATCTTCCCAGGCAGTTTTCATGCACACGCTTTGGACTCTTGCAGTCTTCCATGCAGTTCTGGTCTTTGCAAACATGACTTGTCTAACCTTCACCTTCGGGGTGTTTTCTTCTGAGAAGAGACCACTGGTCCTCACTTCCATCCAAGAAAACTTCAGTGACTTAACTTACAGGGCACATAGCACAGCCTTTTAAATACAGTTTAAGTCCAAAACTGCACCTTTTAGGCAGCTGCTGAGATACTGGTGTATTGAACTTTGCTGTTTCCTTAGGGACTTCACGCTGGCATCAATATTGTTTAACAGTATTGATGATAATAATTAATGGATATTAATATAACAGATACTAATATCTTTATTACCAATAAGGCTGATGGGACAAAATATACTCTCAGCAAGTTTGTGGACAACACCAAATACAGGGAAAACAGTCAATAAGCCAGAAGTCAGGGTCTAGAGAACCTATACAAATGGAAGCTCATGAAGATCAGTGCAGGAAAACGCAACATCCTGGATAGGGCTGGAATAACCCTGTATGGCAAAACAGGGTGGGCACTAGGTGGCTAGAGAGCAGTTTCACAGGAAATAGACCTTGGTGTCCTGGAGGTCAGTAAGATGAGCAGGAGCCAGCAGTGTGTCCTTACAATAAGGACAGCCAACAACCATGTCCTGGGCTCTATTCACAAGAGTGCAGCCAGCAGGTCAGGGGTTGTGATTCTCGCCCTCCATTTGGCACTAGCAAGACCGTATCTAGAGTATTGTGTTCAGCATTTGGCTTCCCTGTACAAGAAACAATGATATCCTGGATTTCGTACATTCAAGGCCCACAAGGGTGGCTAACAGGCTGGAACACCCATATGAGGAATCGGTAAGTGAGCTGGGTTGTACAGCCTTGTGAGAAAAATAAGGTTAGATCCTATTTGTGTCCTCAGAGACAGAAATGGACTCTTTTTGGTGGTGCACAGTAATGACATGCAAGAGACAAGTTGGAACACGGAGAACTCCAAGTAGACATAAGGAAACCTTTCTGGTTTTTTTTAATCATGAGAGTGGTCAACTATTGGGGCAGATATTTGAAGAGGCTGCAGAATCTCCATACTTGGTGATGTTCAAAGTCAACTGGCCAAGGTCCTGAGCACTCTGCTGTGATTGGACCTGTTTTAAGAAATACTACATGACCTCTAGAGGTTCCTTCCAACCTATGTAATGTCTACAAGTAGCATGAGTACTTTTTGGTCCAAGGTAAAAAACTCTTCCTGCTAGCCAACTGTCCCCAAGGACTAATCTGGAGTTTAGTTCTTACTAAAATTAAACAAAAGATAAAACAAACATTCAAATTCAGATTTTTTCTAGCATAATTTTTAAACAGTTGGCCCAGAAGCACAATACATAATTCATTCCTATCCGATCTCCCGAAAGAGTGACTTTTTTTTTCATCTAAGAACTTGACTGCTTTTTCTCTGCCAAAGCTGTTCATCTTCTCACAGACATATCCTGGAAGTTAGCTTGCAAGATAAAGCCGTTAAAATGTCATAATTTGATTAACTGGAAACAACTGAAAGGGAAGAAGGAAGAGTGTCACACCGCATATTACATACAGTGCTATTTGTATCAACTTTGTTGATCACTGTTGATGCAAAGAACCTTCTGGGCTCTTTGGTGTATTTAATTTTATCAAATCCAGATCTTCCAAAACAGGGACTCGTAGCTGGAATTGCACCGGGATCCAACTCAAGAGACAAAGTACTAACCTATCCATTCCTACAAATCTGTTCCACTGAGATGTTAAGCTGCTGCACGCTGCTGCACCTTTTGCTGCATCCAGGTACCCGTTAAGATCAGCTCAGGAACATGATGCAAATGTGCTCAAGCTGCTGTGGTTGTGCAGAGTATCATTTCAGTGATCCATGCAAAGGTGCTGCCACACTACTTCAATGAAAAGTCAGCATTTTTACCCATTGATGTTGTTCAGATGGTTAGAAGCAAAGACTTGATTTCAAAGAGGACAGGAAATACGAGAGGATTTAATTTAGATCTTGGTAACAGGTATTTGTAGCACATGGGGAAAAGTCAACATTTAAATCACTTCTCCCAAGTTGCCCCTTATTCCACTGCAAGCTCTCCCCTCTTATGTGCGGAGTCAGCTACATTTTATTCCACTGTTGTGTCAGCAAATATGCTGTCATCAGGAGTCTCTTAATGACAATGAAATGCTGGGTCTCCTCATCTACATATTGAGGAGACCAAAGCACTTTCACCTGGTTCACAAAGCATATTATCGACAAAAGGAGGAAGTGTCCTGTAAGGGCAGTACAGGTGCACAATCTCAGATGAGATGAACACTTGCCCATTACAAATTTCATGCATCTCAGAAGAAATACAGGCAATTTCAGGCATCTTCCTCCATTCTCACACTGGGTGAGGAAGCTGCGCTCTGATTTATGGTACCAGAGGCCAGCAGGGTAGGTACCAACGTTTAACATTCATTATTCTATTTAAAAAATGAGTTTGATTGGGTTTTTATAATGATACAAGTGAAGTCTCAAGGTCAGCTGGACAAGTATGAAAGAAGACAGCAGCAGTGGATTTGGCCTGCCATCATCATCCCAGGTATTTTTACAATAAAATCATTAAATCATAAACAAGGTTTTTAATAACAAACAGGAATAAACTGAGAAAAGGTAGGCCCAGTTTCAATATTTAAAGCTACTTAGTAGCTTGTCTTCCACATTTGCCTTTTTGGATACTTCCTTTAGAAGTACTGATTCTAAAATCTCCTTTACAATGATGCATTCTTTTCTCATATCTTAACTCCTGTTTGCAAGATTAATTTAAATGAAATGAAGCACCATTTCCCCTCTCCATTCAGATTTTACCGATATGATTTTTATTGGCAGTATCTTCTGAGTAGAAAGGCAAATGGTCATTTGATGAGGGTAATATTTTTAAGAAACAGCTATAATTGTAGTAAAGGATGTTGACCTGATTATTCTAGAGACAGATCTATTAGATAGAAGAATAGATACAATAGGTATAAATACTGTACAAGGTGCTACATTCCTGCCTGTGACTTTAACAGTAATATGCAGACAAGAATTGCTCCAAATAAGAAATTGTTCCAAATTTCTATTTCCATTCAATCTTCTGCATATCTGCTGAGTCTTGAAATAATTCCTTCAGTTATGATGTTACCTATTACCAAACATGAAAACCAGGAACTTTACAATTTGTTTCACCTCAGCCAGAGAAGAACCAGAAATCATGTGTAAAAGATGACTACATTAGACATATGGCAGTGGATTTATATGGAGAATTTCACATCTGCTGCTGTGAGCTATAACGTGTGTTGAAGAAAGATAGCAGAATAACATCCTGATTGTTGATTAGTATTTTAGGTATTGAATTTTCCAAATTTTTTTGAGAAGTTGGATCTAAGCCATGACGTTCAACCCCCTCCAAGAATCTCAATATGACTGCTGATGACTACATTACTCTGCACACCATCACCTCCTCAAGCAAAAGAAGCTTCTCTCTACCTAATGTTTACATTTTTTCTACAATCTTGCTTAAAGATAACATTCTTCATTTCCCTTAACTATTCTCTTGTAGTAAAAACTGTATTTCTCATTTACATGATTGGCATGTACAAAATACGTAGTCTGTAAAGTAGTAGATTTCTTCCAGAACAGATAATCCATAAATAAATCTGAATTTTCATCAGCTATTAAAGGCATACATACATATATATATCTAAAGCTGATGAGGCAGTGAAAAAAGCCTGAATGCCATTGGTTTTAAAGAAAGCTCTATGCTACTTTACTCAAAATATTATTTTATGAAGTTGACTAATGGACAAGTAGGACTAGTAGGACAAGAAAAACATGGAAAAGCCAGCTGCAACAGCAAATAAAATAAAAATACGTGCTTTCTCAATCTTTCTCATAAATAATAACATAGTGTTCGAGATCTTCTAATAATAACCATGAAATACGGTACAAAGCCATACCAAAAAGTGATATAAGGGGTATTATGACATACATGTTGCTTTATCATTAAGTGCTCATGAAGAAAATTAGATCCATTCAAGCATTTCAGTTTGGAAGATTGTCACACACTAATGGCCTATGGTCAGAATATAAATCTTCCAACATTTTTGAGCTATTCAGTTGTCCAGGCTGCACATTACCAGTAAAACATGGTGTTTCTGCACACACTGCGTCACTGATGACAGCAACATGCAGGTCTTAAATTACAGTGAAGAAATCACTTCCAGAGATGGTCCTTCAAAAAGGTACTATGAAAACCTCTTCTGATAGTTATTCTACTTCAGTAGATCTTTTAAACAAACAAATAGCTTTCCTTCCTTTCTATAATGAAGTCAATTCATTTTGAGAGAGTAATATAATCACTTCTGTTCGTTTCCTTTTTTGTGAGCCCTCTTCAGAGATGTTTCAGAAAAACAGCACAAGATAGCTGAAAAACGTAAGCATTTTTCATAAAACCAGTAAGTTTTCCAAAACAATGCTTTTTTGTTGCTGTTTCCTTAAAAAATAAAAAGAAAAAGAAAGCTGCCTATTTTAAAGAATCCTTGAACTAAATTTTGGTTAAGTTTGAATTCTTCTGGAAGAATACGTTAAACTTGTAAGTTCTGCTTCTCTTTAAGAAACTAGTACACCACTAAATGCCTCCATGAATAGCCTTTTAGCTACTTTCTACCAGTGCTGGTATAAAAGCTCTCCTAAATCAAGTCCTATTTTAAAAAAAGTTAATTTTGACTAACCCTTTATCCAAATGTGAGAGCATTCAGACAGTGTGAGGGCTTCAGCACAATGGAAAGCCAGTTCTATCCAATTCATAGTATATAAGAAGGAATGATGCATGAAAAATTTGAAAGAAGAAAATGAAGTGTAAAGAGCTGCTTTATAGGACAGCCAGGCTCTGGAGGACTCTTCAAGCATAACAGGATTTGCCTTCTGAGCAAGAATCTTTGGATTACCAGACCTGAACAACTGAGTAGAGTTCATGTAGCAAAGAAAGAGGGGGGAGGGGGAAGATCACTGGAGTATATCAGCATAAGAGACCATGGATAAATGCAGTTTTCTGTGGACATCAACAAATGGGGTGCAATCAGTACTCTGATTTATTGCAACATGAATGCATTAGTACTTAGAGCAAAGTTACCGTACAACATCTTAACTGGTTGGGCACAATACCACCTACCACTGCCTTGGTTTGCCTTTAGCATGAAACCCAGTGTACCACCAAAATAATATTTCCAGGAGGAGTTATAGAAAAGCAAGCATTCTAGCTCTTTTCCCAAGGTGTAATTATTATTTCAGCTCATGACAAAATTCACTATACCCTCCTTAGGCTTAAGGACTTTTCTGGTCTCCCACAAGGTCTCTTGACTTTGTCATCTTTTGCCAGAATGGCCTGGTTTTGGCTGGCATAGTAATTTTTCTTCCTAGTAGCTGCTACAGTGCTGTGTTTTGGCTTTAGTCTGGGAATAATGTCGATGTTTTAGTTGTTGCTAAGCAGTGTTCACACTAAGTCAAGGACTTTTCAGCTTCTCACCCCACCCCACCAGTGAGGCTGGAGGACACAAGAAGGTGGGAGGGGGCATAGCCAGGACAGCTGACCTAAAGTGGCCAAAGAAATATCTCACACCATGTGACACAATGCTCAGTATATAATCTAGGGAGAAAGCTGGCTAGGGGCTGCTGCCCAGGAACTGGCTGGGCACCAGTCAGGGGGTCGTGAGCAATCGCACTGTGCATCACTTGTTTTGTATGTTCTAATTCTTTTATTGTCACCATCATCACCGTTATTCTCTTTTCTGTTTCTGACCTATTTAACTGTCTTTATCTCAACCCCCAAATTTTACTTTTCCCTCCCTCTCTCCCCACAAATCCTCTCATCCCACAGCAGTCAGGGAAGTGAGCAAGCAACTGTGCGGTGTTTAGCCACCTGCCTGCTTAAACCATGACATGGTCTTAACATTGTGTCCCTTCTAGCACTGACCTAATCCAGACAGCCCACATACCCTCCAGACCTCCACCTCCCAGGATTTTGCCTTTGAGTTCTGGAGACTTGTCTTCTCCAAGTTGTCTTCCCAGCAGGCTTCCTTCTTCAGAGCCTGACCCAGCAATTCAGAGCCTGACTGAGCCTCAGTATTTCCCAAGAGGCCTTGTTGTTAAGAATGTTCCCATGACATGATTTTGGGATTGATCCTCCCCAAGAATTGAGCTACACAAGCTTTGAGAAGGCTGAGGTCTAACACCCAAAAAGGGACACCCCCTTTCAAGTCTCCTAATTGCAATGCTATTATTTCTCCTAGGGAGTATCAACAGTTAGTGAAGGTGTATCAACCACCTCAGTTTCACCTTCTCCTCTAAAAAGCTATGTACGATTTTCTTTTCTGGCAAGGAGCACTTACCCTGCTGCCCCTGCGGTGTTTGTGAGATGATGAACTGTGCTGGCTGCAAGTTGGTTGTTGGATGCACCAACACAAACTGTTGCAGGTTGAGATTCTGTTGCTGAAGCTGCTGCAAGTGCTGCAAATCCTTAAGGAAACAGGGGAAGGGGGGGAAAAAAAAGAGGGGACAAAAAAAGAAAGAAAAAAAAGGGGGGAAAGAAAGAGCTGTGCGTTAGACATGTAAGTCAGCCATGACTCCCAGTGTAACTAGATTCCCTATCAACCAGTTATATTCTAACATTTAAAGATAAATGTGGATGTCCAACACAGCAGTCTTGCTACCTGCTACTGAGTATCCTTTTGTCCTGGGTTTGAGTTGCTCTGTCCTTTGTAAAACCAAACAAAAATTGTGTACCAAATAACCCAGCAGAATATTTTCAGCACTGTTCTGCTTTAACAAAGAAGAAAATCAATTCCCTCTCTCCCCACCCCGAATGCAGTAGTTTTCAAATCCTTTTGAACTAGCAGCACCCATATTTTTCAGACTTACTTTCTGAGGATGCAACTCTGCTACAAAACTCATTGTTGACAAATCAAGCATATTAGCTGGGAGCGATTTTGTTTATAAAAACAACAGTCTGCAATTACCATTCTAATCAGCAACAGGAAAGCAAAAAATTACAGCTTCCTAGTTTGCACTCTGGTTCTTCAGGTCAAATTTCAGAAAGTAGCTAATGCAAATAGTAAATAAATATGTTTTATTAGTTCTAAATCAAATTACAATAAGCTTAACAAACATGGCTATAATTAAAGATTAAAAGGAATAATCCAAACCACTGCACTACTATAGAATGCTATTTTTATGTATATAAACCATTCAGAACTATTAATTCTCTGTAACAAAATGACTGGTCTCAACATAAATGCTAATCTCCGAAAAACTGAATCATCAAGAAAAATGCTTTAACTTTTTGTTTAGCTGGATGATGAAAACATAGAGAACTGATTAAAAATACTCCCCCCAAACTAGTCTTTTCCTTTCATCTTCTTCAAGCACGACAATAACAAGAGTAACTGAAATTTGAAAATGGCAGCACAACGTGAAGCTGGCCAACATAACAGAGGTAATCTATGAAAACTGTCTATTCACTTGTGTAGAACCTTTCTACCTTTCCAAGAAGAAACTGTTTTTCAGGATAAAAGCCTGAGATACTGCCCAGAAGTAGAATTTCCCATTAAACAGACCAAACAAACCAAACAAAAAACCCTCCCAAAACTCTGATTCTGATGAGTTGCTCAGATACTGGGGTACCTGTCTGCAGACAGATGCCCTTTTCTGGGTCCGACCACGTCAGAAGATGTTAACATTGCCAGTTTGACCCTATACAGTGCTCAGTCTTGCTGCCTGAATGGAGCTCCTAGTTTTAACACACTTGATGAGCCAGACTAAGACCTGCTTCTTAAGGCCCACAAACTAGCCCCCACGCATTTTGACTGATGCAGGTTACTGAGCACTCAAGCTGCTCAGCCAGCAGATGCTAAAGGCCATCAACTGACAGCGATGGAAAGTCAGGACAGACTGACAAGGATAACTTTTTATTTACACAACACAATCATTTGCAGAATATAGTTATCTGACTATGACCTTACATGATTTTTAAACTGTTAAACTAAGACTTCACAGTTGCAACAATCTCCTCCTGGGGAAGAGGAGTGGGGAGTATCAGTGGGTAGAACGGAAGGGAAAAAAAGAGTCAACTGATTTATGAGACCACAGACAGGCATTATAAGAAAATGACTACTTAACCTGCATTACAAAGACACTGGCCATCAATCACTTACACAACTTGGTCATGTTAAGTCAAAAGCATGCAATGTAATAATATGGTACACAGACAACGAATGGACTGACCAAGCAATGCTCTTTAAGAGATGGAAACTTACATTTTATAAGAGAATGGTAATATTTCAGAACGTGCCTGCCAGCAGAACAGAGTGGCTTTGATGGTGATTTTTTTTGTTTGCTTTCAGAAAATTTGAGAAGTACTGCAACCATTCCTATGAAATTGAGGCAAATTTCCTTCCAAGAGAGAGATGTAACTGCTCCAGTTTTTGCCCAGGAACTCCACATCTCTTCTGACTTCGTATTATGAAGTTAGATTAGTCAGAACTGTTACTAAAAACTCTTTACTTCTTCAGCTGAAACCACGAGAGCGACATGGACCTCCATTCATTTATTCACTTATTTCCAGTGCTCTACTGGCTACCTTTTCAGACTGAGCAGACCCTCCAGCACAGAAGGGGCTCCTACTGAAATGGATGCAAGGACTAGATGCAGAGGAAGAAACAAAAATAGAAAGAGTAGGGCAAGCTGACTAAGGCTGTGAACACTGGGTGGAAGAAAAATAAATGGAGACTGAAGGATTAAAATAGAGGTGTATAAGAGAAAAAGTAGAAACACAAAAGGAAGAGTTGGGAAGAAATTTTTGAAGGAAAAATAGTGGGCAGAAAACCAGATAGGTTTTCTGTCTGGACCTCCCCCACCACAAGCAAACAACTGCACGCACACCCCCCCTAGATGACCATGTAGATCTCATGATGTGAAGAAGTACCACAGCAGATGAAACGGTGGCGGTGTATTTTTAAGATCAAAGGAGGCGAGCTTTTTGTTGAAAACTATAGTATTCACGAAACAGGGTACCCAGCTAAGACATGACAGCTCTTATCAGGCTCTTACACTTTAATATGAGAAAACTTTTTAAATTGAGGCCTCAGGGATAACTGGTAAAAGCAATCATATTCTGTGCATCTGCCTTGGTAAATGGTATGTTGGCTGAGCCTTGTTTAAACACAGAAATACAATTCCATAGCACAGAATGGAAATGATGCCTCCAAGGCTAATCACTCTTAAATAGCCCTACAAGCCCCTCAAATTCATTTGAAATCCAACTTTATTTCTACCTTGGGAAAGTTCAGTTATTTAGTTAATTGTAGCATTCCAATAAATCTCCCAATAGCAACCATGTGAACAAACCCGACACTGTTTCCCTGTACCAATCTTGTTTTCTCAATGGCAAAATCTGTCTACGAGCACAAGCACATAGAAAGAGATGGAAAGACTTTTGGGGAAACATGTACCTCTTCTTGTGCTGCCTAGCAATTTAGAAAGATCAAAACAATCCAACTCCTATCTTGGCAGAATAATCTGCCAACTGATGCATCCTGACATGAAGAAGTTTCTTGGTTTTGTTTTTTAAAGTCATCTGAAGTTCTAAATTCATCAGGGACTGTAGCAATAGGACAAGGGGTGATGGGTTTAAACTTAAACAGGGGGCGTTCAGTTAGATAAAAGGAAGAAGCTCTTTCCTGTGAGGGTGCTGAGGCACTGGCACAGGGTGCCCAGAGAACTGATAAATGCTCCATCCCTGGCACTGTTCAAGGCCAGGTTGGACAGAGCCTTGGTTGACACGGTCTAGTGTGAGGTGTCCCTGCCCATGGCAGGGGGGTTTTGAATAGATAATATTTAGGTCCTTTCCAACCCAAACCATTCTGTGATTATCTCCAGCTACAACTTCAGAACTAACTTAAGCATCTTTGACATTTTCAGGTTTACATCATATAAACACTGATCATGGATCCTGAAAACAAGTAACATTTACAAAGAACTCCAAAACTTGGTACAACAGTTTAGTGACAATTTAGCATCATCAGCCCAGCAGCAGCACTAACCTCTTACCAGACTGCTGCAGCTGATACCTGACATTAACCGAGCGCACGTGAAAGACGTCATGGTTCTGCAATTAGTTAATTAAACATGGCAACCCTCCTGCTGCAGAGGCCTGCCAGTTAATCAATTATTCAAAAATCATCAATTAAAACAAACATGCAGCTATCTCTGTAATCAGCTATATGTTTCCAATAGCAATGCAAACAAAGCTGAGCCCTGCTTGTAAATGGTTGCCAAGATGGATCAAAAACCATGGTTTTATCAACCTACAAATGTATAGTAGAAGTTTTCCATGGGGTATCTCAATTTAAATCCAATACCTGCACATATTATGCCCTGCATTTTCATCATAAGAAGCTAACAAGATTCAACCAAGCTACATTTATATATCAAAATAACCTTTCCTAAAAGAAATTAATTGTAAAGCCAAGCATTTAAGTATTGAGGAATGCCAGAAAACAAGCAAAACTTTACTTTTTAACCCTTGTGCTACAAATACACATTATATGTGTTTGCATAGGTGGCAACTACATGATCACACGCTGTTTTCCACAGAGCCTTTAGCTCATTCACATGCACAAACCAGACAACGCTCATTTCAGAAGCTCCTATTTGACAGCACATGCCTGATCTTTTCAACTCTTCTCTGAAGATTCTGTAAGTTCTGGAGAAAACCCCAATATGAAATTAGTAATTCTAAGCACTTCACACATTTTCACAGCTTCCCACTGAAGTGGAAGAGCGGGATTAGCAGCATTTTGCACACACACAATAATGCCTTCAAAAATACCCACTAATTTGGTGGCATATTTGATAAATGTAAATAAAGCCAGAAAGTTAAAGGCACAGATTTTGTTAATATGGAATCTCGATACTTTGCAATTCAGTAAAGCCGACCTCACTATCTTAAGCTGCACACCTGGAAGACAAGAGTCACACATCTGTGGATCACTTACATTTAAGTTGACTCACATAATATCAAATGGGAACCCTGTGACAGATGCACAGAGAGATGTTAGAAGCTAATGACAAGGACATTTCCCATTCTTTTCTTGAAATCTGCCTGTATTACTGGCTAGAGACAAAGGCTTAACAAAATTAAGATATAGGCTTGGAGTTATGAGCTTCCTTGAATGCTACATTCTTGAATCACCTCCAGATCATGACAGTGAAGTGGAACACTTTGCTAAAAGAAGTAGTAATATCTGCTCATAGTGCACCAAGAACCAAGAGATTCAGTGGGCAGCTTCAATTCTGGCCTTTTAAAAGGGGGTTGGCATCACTCTGGCCTCTGTAAGGACAGTCAAAGAGGTCAGAACTTTTAGACCAACACCACAGAAGTTTGCCACTTCAGATAAGAAAAAACCTGATAGCACAACCAGGCTGTTATTCAGCTAGCAGACTAGCACAATAAAGGAATAGCGCATTTCACCAATGGGTGTCACAGGTAATTGAAGCATTTCCATTCTTTTACCTAACCAGCCCTCATCTTCACTTCTTGGACACTTCATCCCAGTTAAATGCAAGTGAAAACAGTCAGAATAGAAAGCATCAGACAGTCTTAAAGAATCTGGTCACTGTAAGAAGCAGCAGCTTTGGAGATTACATACCCAACATACTTTGCACAGCTAGACTAATCACACTGAAATACTACATACCAAGAATCTTAATCTATGGAAAGATGGACCTCAGCAACACACTCACCTACTAGTAGTAGTCAAGATGCCTATGCTGTGTATTTGGTTACCCTTGTCCAGAAGCATAGAAGATAAACCACAACATTTGCTAAGCATAGAGTCAGTGGCACTGCATTCTCCACACTGAACTAAGCCAACCCTGGAAGACCCAGGATCTTCGCTGCTCCTAGTAAGCAGAACTTCCTTCATAAGCAGAATTAAGAATTAACGGCTCTTTTAGCACCAGACCATAGAACTGGACAGATTCCGACACCAGACTCATTACACACAAGAGCACCTATTCTTTGTCACTGAACTCTGAGCAGTAAGCACCAAGCCAAAATACCACACAACCGTGTCAAGCCAAACTGCCTTTCTTCAGCTCTATCACCTTGCTGTTTGGATCTAACAAGCATCCTTTCTGATATATACGTGTCCCTTCCCATCCATACAGGTCTTGACAAGTGCCATTTCTATGGGCATCCTTCTACACCACTTTTTCTCCTTTCTCAAGCTAACTACAAGAAAAAGGAAAATTCAGAAAATATAGCAGTTGGTCAGATTCTGGAACAAACTGAGAAGCCCAGTGGAACTGATAAGCAACTGGTACACATTCTTTGCTAAAACTATCAACTTCAATCTCATCAGCTAAGGATGCATGAGAAAAGACTAACAGTACTCAAGGACTCTAGAAACTCACTGAATGAGGAAGAAAAATATCATTTGAATGATGCAATTAGTCAAACCTCTTTATTTTCCACCCTCTCAAGCCTCAAGGCTCACCTGTGCAATCTGTATTGGCTGAGATAGAGGGATCTGCGTCATCGGCGTTGCAGCAGAGGCCGAGATGGTGGCACCAGCAGCGCTGTGCTGCTGACTGGCTGAATGCTGCACTGCAGCCGCCAGCAACTGTGCCTGCGCCTGTTGTAGCAATAACTGTTGCTGGGCTGGCGTCAACGTGAGCTATAAATAATTAGAAAACACAGCCATTAATAATGGAAAGAGCCACTTCAGCTACAAAGTCATTAGCTAGCTCATTACTAGTTGTATTAACCAGACATGCCTAGAACTGTTACTACAGTTCAGCCATTAACTAGCCAATGACTCTAGCCTTAAGTAAGGACAGCTGGCTACTCAACACAGTGTAGGAACCAACCTACCACACACCTGCCATAAACCAAACCGCCTGAACGCAATCATTTGCACTTACTACAGAACCTAACTTTTCTTCACGACTCTACCAGGAGGTTCAGGAAAAGGGTGATTAAGCACCAAGCAAAAGAAAAGAATCAGTATTGCCAGGATTTGAAAGGAAATTTACACCCAGCAGAACAGCAAGTGATTTGCCAGATGAATGAGAAGCAGAAATGCTGGCTATGGCTACTGAACAAACTGATAACACCCCAGCTGCTTCACATTAGCATGAATCCCTGCCATATTCCATCATTTCCATTATGCCGTAAGATATAAGAACATGAGCTCCATTTGTTTCTCTCCAAGTCTCCCCATCTGCCTTTTTTTTTTTTGGTTTTTTTTAATAGAATAGAGTTGGCAAGTTTACATCCCTTCCTTTTCCCAAACACGCATTATCTCTGTGAAACAGGTGGCAGCAGTCTCTCCTTTACATGTAAATGAATCTTGATGCCCATATTTACTACAATCCATATCTACATAGGCCTGGAGTTTTGAATGTTTCACCACCGCAGACAATCATAAATTAAAACAAACCCATTTTCGTTGAGAATGAGAAAAATAATAAAATATGCTGAGTTTTAAGAACAGTCTCACTCACATATTAAAACAGTCTCACTTTAAAAACTCTGAAATGTAATTAACCAAAAACTAAATAGGATGTTTACTTACACACTAGCATACCAGAAGATCTAACAATTGAACATGAAATTAAGATACTGTTCCATTCAAGAGTAGAGATGATCTAACCTTCAAATCATAAATACACTGTTGAAGCAACTGCCCTACACTCCTTATTAACATGCAAACTCTTAACACTGCAAAGCTGATTACATGGAAGCAAACTCTTTAACCAAACCAGTCCATTCATAAAACTTGCTCTTTTTTTAAATGACTGAAAGCATTTACCACAATTCAGAAACACCAATAATCCTAAACCTACAGTTATTTCTTGATTACTTCCAAAGCTGTGCAATTAAAAGAATCAAAATTGTTAAGTTAAACCAGGAGGGTTGAGTGGGCTTAAGGCAAGCACTAATATAGTTACTTAAGAAGAAACGTGTTTGAGAAGAGGAAGAATTAGGGTCAGCAGTTCCCATCATTTTTGTTCTTCACCCAGCTATCTGATAAGATTTAGTCTCATGTTCCCATGCCTCATTTTAATCTTGGGGGGAAAAAAAAAAAAGAAAATCCTCTTTATGATATCAGTGACTTTCTCATTTGTACACACATCAGGTTTTAATTTCACTGTAAAATCAGGATGGATATTTAGAACAGAAAGATTTCTTTTTTCTTAAAGCAAATATTTTGCAACAGGACTCAAAGCTTAAATTCTGCTTTTTTATAGGAGATATTTTCCGTCCCCTCTTTCACTTAAGTTTCTTCCTGTATTAAAGGAAATGACAATAACCCTCACTGATAGTTCTGTGGGGCCTGCCACAGAGAGTGCCATCATTTGCTGGACAGGAGGCTTACTACAGTATACTTGGGTAAATCTTACCCCAGTGATCTGTCCTCCGGCCAGCATGAGCTGGGTCTGGGGTATGGCCGCCTGCACTGAAGGCTGCTGGGAAGGCTGGCTTGGCTGCTGAGAGTCCCCAGATTCTTCATTAGATTTAGACTAGTCAAAAAAAAATACAATTCTTTATAGTGTAAAACAGATGTTAATGTATAACGCTGCTATCTCTCAACACTGCACAATAAAAATGTTTCATCTGCATACAAAAAGCCCTTGGGTTTATTTTAAGAGTGTGTTTAAGCAATGGCTCTATGTGCCCACCACCTCAGCTACGATTGCTCAAACATGTCTGTAGGTAATGCAGTTTAAACAAAACAAAAAGACTCTCAGGTCTTTTGTAACTCTTTGACATAATTTTCAGGTCTCGTTTCCTTTTATGCAATGCAGCTGAAGCTGACACTACCTTTCACCATAAAGAAAGAAAAGGTTATTAAAATTATTCACTGCCTAAAATCCTGAACAATGGAATGACGGAAAGGAGATTGTGTTTCCATTTTCTGTATCTGCATCCCACACCCCTAAGTCATCATTCTGTCTGTTGAACTGGTTTGAGAAATCCTCACGTTTATCTACCTACAGCAAGATACGTAATACATACAGTGCTTTTAAATAATCAAAGTTTAGCATTTATTTAATTGAATGCTGCTTTATTTTAAAATATTTGGAGGCTTGGGTTTTTTTTTGTGTGTGGTTTTCATTTTGGGGGGGGCTATTTGTTGGGGGTTTTTTTGGGGGTTGTTTTGGGTTTTTTTAACAGAAGAAATTGTAAAGACATGAGGGAGGAAATGCAAGTGCATGATGAGGGGGAGAGTTTTATGATAATTAAAACTGGTTATGCAGAACATTAAAATTCTGCATAGATTTGCATATTTTCCACCACCTGTTTTGGGGACTGCAGAGCAGGCTAATTAACATAAAGGCTCTGATTAATTCTGCCAGTCATTGAGCGATAATTACAACGCAGGACTGTAAACATTCTGCACTGGAGATACAGCCTGTTTGCCAACATCTCTCTCAGGGATGGAAGTTTACCATGGCAACCAAGGCAATTTTCTGCCTCCTTCCTCTTAGAAAGGAAGGTCACTATACCTCCTCTTCTTTCCAAATTGTTATTATGTTTAAGTGGGTCCACATTCTATTGCATTCTCTGTAATGCACTACCTACGTTCTTTAATAACAAGCACTATTGAAACCAGTTTTCAATAAAACTGCATCCATCACTTGCCCCTTAAACTAGTACTGAGAGGAAGTGGCACGTTAACTGATACACTGAAGTGTTCAGCATCTGAGCACAAAAAAGTTTGAAAGTTTGATGTCTCACGTTCGTTATTAAATAACAGTTGCTCCGATTTATTTTGAAAATCACTATGTGTTATTTACACAAGCAACCTACACCAGCCACATTACATAGTTAATGTTACATTATACTCCTATATTCAGCTACCAGAAGCAAGGACAAATTGCAAAGTAATACTTGCTATGTTTAAAATACATGAAGAAATGGAAGAACATGAAATATTCCTGGAGGTTTACTGTTCTCATGATACAACATCTGTCTGAAATTCAGTATAAAGTTACGATCACTGCATGTTTTAACCCCAGTTTCTGAATGCTTACAATCCTGAGCCTGATTTACAGTTGTAAAACTATTATTCCTTTGCACCTACACTTGCAAGACCAGTCAGAATGAAAAAACAGAGTAGCATATCATAGGTTAAAAACCATCTCTAATGGGACCACAATGCTGTTTGGAATGAGAGAAGGATGAGCAATGGAAGGTAACTGTCTTTACCTGTACATTTAAGGACTGAGCAGCAGCCTGTAAACTTGTTCCAGCGAGCTGGACCTACAACACAGTGCAAAAACGGAAATGAAATCATGTAGAATGCACAAAAAACTTAAACAATGCTAAAAGAACCACCTCAACAAAAACTCCCCCAAGAACAATGCATGCCCTTCTAACATCTGAGTTAGTGAAACGGGTTGTGCCCCAGGCCGAAAGAAAATCTCTAACTCTTCCACCGTGTTCTTTGTCTACCTCTTGTTGAACATACTCCTGCCAGAGAACATTATCATGAAATTGAGTTGAAACAGCATTTTGAGGTGGCCAGGCTAACTATTCCTGTTTAAAAAATAAAATTGAGGCTGCAGGGGAGGGCAGTAAGCTCTGCTCATCATCATCCTTCTTGTGTTTCAGAATGGGTATTACCCCAGATATATATGCTGCATTTACCCACTTTCTTATACGACAGAGGAGCAAGCACCTGCATAGCACAAATCCCACAGCATAAACACTCTTCCTCAAATCAACCCATTCAAGTATGCACAGCCCTCAGCACAGAAGATCTCAATACAGAGGACTGCAGACACTTTACAAAAGCCATATTGATTCAGGTATACTCAAAACTTGAATTCAATGCTTGTGATTAACAGGTCCAAAGATCTTTGTGGGTTAGCAGTGAAGAAAAACTGGTACTTCAGAAAGTGAGATTTTTGAATCTCACTTGTTATTTTATCTCTAATAAGGATTTTCTTTGTACAGCAAATGCTGAGTTTTCAATTACTGAAGACCTTTTTAATCAGTCTCACCTTGTTTCTACCACCACTCCTATTAATATAAAGAAGGAATGCTAGGTAATTAATTACCAACACTTTCAAAGGTCAGAATTACAGCCTGTAGCGAGTTTCATCTCTGGTTATGTTTGAAAACCATTGCTCATTTGAAAACCAGGAAACACATAAGGATACAATAAAGCAAAGCAAAATGTAGCGCTCTTGCATCTGTAAAAAGATGTTCCCACATAATATACATCACAAAAGAGAGTCCACATCTCTGCAAGCACAGGAAGGAGAGTTTTAATTTGAATTGCAGTACACGAAATTAGTAACTGAGTATTTGAACAGGCAACCCTTGAGAGTCACCTTGGAAATATTTCCTACCACTCTAGATGAAGGTGCTAAACTTACTAAGCATATTCTACATCTAAGCAAACACCCCCAGAAAACCTCCTCCTCATCACAAGCAAAATACAGTTTGACAAAGTTGATGCAATCTCAGCTTTTAACATGAATTAGCAGCAGAGAATAATTAAGTTATAGTAGCCTGCCCTCCAAAAATACACTCAGAAACAGTATTTTTAAATGAATTCATACTATTAACTAGACCACATAAAACACTACAAGTGTATCGCACTCAGGTACAGCCAGCATATTGCTGAAAATCTTTGAATGCAGTTTGGACACTGCTTCCACCACACAAAAAAACCCCATTTCTAATTAAACTGTTCCTGAATGTTGCCTACAACCTGACAGTTTGTATCAGTCTGGAGGAAAGCGCTGTGTGTGAATAACAGTGAAAAATAAAGCTGAATAACACCCCACTAACAGCCACCACACTAGAAGCGGACAGTTTGACAATAGATTCCCACACACCTGCAGGTGCATAAAAGAATAGCTGAGATTTTCCTTTGAACTAGAGTTTCAAGAAATGAATCACACTTTATCAAACATGAAGTTATAAAGATCCTGACAACTGTTTAAATAAATACATTTCCAAAGCAAGATAAAGCATTGTGCTAAACACAACAACTGTCCTGGATCAATCTATGTAACAAAACAAAGACTAAACCAAACACACAAAATTCAGCAGAACAGCTGTATCTGTCTCTGTGTTAAACACATACTGACAACCCATGAAAACCAGTCAGCTTCTCTCTACATAAAGGCAGCCTACAACAGCCTATTGGTTCAGCAAATTCAAACACAGGCACTCCCTAGGTCCTATATAACCCAATCTACTAGGAAAATTGTAATTATGTGACGTGTGGAATGTTCCACACAATAAAATGGCAGTTCAGAGCTCTTAAAAGAGGGCATAAAAGCTTCAGTACGTCAATTATACCACAGTAACTGTGCAACCTCAGACCTCAGACATTCAAGGTCAGCCAATTAGGTAGAGTATTTTAAAGTTTAAACTTGGTGTTGAGGAAGGGAAAGAAATTAGGACATTTGTTTTCGTACATCGAGTACGAACAGATTAAAAAAAAACTACAAAAAATGCCCCTTACACTTCTCTCCACCCAGGGATGCCCTATTTTGCTTCAGCCTACATCTGAAGTTCAGCTTTGATTCCCCAAACAGAGCAGCAGCAGAACACAGGGACAGCAGTAAAAGCCTGAATATCATCTGACAAACAGGTCCTTGAAATAACTAAAAAAAAAAAATAAATTAAAACTCACAAACAGTATATGCTTAGTAAGCAGCATCACTTTGTATTTTGAGTTAATGTGCAAGAGCCTGAAAGACTGAACCATTCAACACCATTTCTGGTTTCTTAACCAGGTAGTGACAGCTTCAGAACCTTGGCAGCTGCTGGGCCAATACAATCCTTTACCGAAATGATTAAATTCTACCTTGCCTTTCAATTTGTTAATTCAGGGAGAGTAAGGGGGAAATAGAAATACTTTAGGCATTTTTAAGTCCCCAAAAAGGGGCTTTCTAGTTCCCCCAAATAGGTCTCACCCTATTTGGACGTATGAGTGCAACAGTAAGAATTTTTTCCCACCAAAGCTATTTAAGAATGTGGTCTACCCATATGTTCCTTTGCATGTTCCTATCATTCACATGAAGAGAGAACACACAACAGAAAAGATAAGCTGTGTTCATACCTGTCCGAGTCTACCCTACTTTGAAATGGGTCTTCTCTTACCTGATGAAGGTGCCCAAGGAAGGCCTGGGCCTGGGCTGTAGAGATTGCTCCTCCGACAGGCACAGGCTGCTTTTGAAAGTCCAGGCCATTCGTTTGCGTGCCTGGAGAAGGAGAGACGAGAACTATTAGTTATTACTTTTATGGAATAAGAATTAATATTCCCAAGTCTCCTGCTCCTCTCACAATACTATGCAGCAGAGAAGTACTCTGAGAGTAACAAGAATTGAATTTTTTCTCTGAAAAGGGAATGGGGGTGAGGAAGCAGTGTCACTTGCAGGCTTCAGTAATATAGCATGTGTCAGCTGAATTACACCAATGTTGTATTCTCTTCAGCTTCTATCACCTATGTACACCATCACCCCATCATTCTCTAACATGGTTTGAGAATCAAATGGGTGCACGCTGCTAAGGTTAAACTGCATTTACATTTTCCGTGTGCTTTCTATCTAGCAGCTGAAAACTATCTTCAAGTTCAGAAAGTGGCAAAACCAAGGTTCATATAAAAATCACCTTTCATTAAAGACAGTTAAAATAATATTAGCTGAAAACAGAAGTACCATGTACACGTAGCAGTTATAGGCCACAGTTTTGCTCTTGATAAAAAATACCTCCACATTTCCATGAATATTTGTGCAGAGCTCTTGTAACAAAACTGCTTGGGCTTGCTTTTGCTACACCAATTTTCACATAACTAAAACCCGATTATTTTCCTATATTTTCATTGGTCTTCTTCCTAAACAACTTGGCAGACATGAGAAACCCCAAACTATCCCCATATAATCTGGTTGTGAGAAGAACTGGAGCAGGGGTGGGATGTGGGACAGAGACAGGCTGGGACATTCTCTTCTGCCAAGAGGGACTATAACTACAAACTTTTAAGAATCATTCTGTGGAGAGGCGATAAAATCAACGTTAGGGATTATCAACAACTGGGTTTGCATGGTGGGCATTAATTACTACTTACAGCAGCTAAAAAGAAGGCAGGCTCAGTGTACTGTATGCAGTTTCTAGAACAGATGATGCAATGTTAAGAATTGTGTGACTGAAATAAAGTAAAACCAGCTTTAGAGTTGCATGTTTACTCTTGATGACAATCAGATTTTGGTCAGTGCCTATGGGCAGGTGTTCAACTGACTCCTACGTCACCATCTACATTTTTTGCCATAAAAATTAACTTTATCTACTAAGCAAGAGAGAGTCACAGCTGCTGAACAACAGGGATTTGCTACTCCACAGAAACATCTGCAAAAGCAAGCAGGCCTAAAATCTCATCAGTGAAATACACTATCGAGTATTTTACATTGCTGTTTTGACCTACAAAAGGCTTACACAGATATGATTTCCAAAGACAGTCACTGTCCAGTTAAATAATGACACAAGCTTTCTAGCACCCATGTAACACAAACCTAAGGTGGCCCTTTGATGCATGTTTGGTGAAGGTGCTGTGTCAGAAAGGTTGGTCTATTCTCAAGTTTTCAATTGTGTGCTTTGGGCCAGGGCTTCCAGACTCAAGAGACACATGTGCAGACAAAGATCCATAGGCATATTAAATGTATTTAAAATAAAAAAAGCTTTAAACTACATAACATTATTTTGATTAATGAATCTAAAATTCCAATCCGAAGTGAACAGGACTATCACTGATCGTGAATGAATGTGACTTGGTTGCCTTTCTCAAAGATAAGTTAAACAAGAAGGTCTGCTGGAAAGAGCTGTAACAATATTTTTATAAGAGCAAGTAGTGATAGGATGAGGGCTTTAAACTAGAAAAGAGCAGATTTAGATTAGATATTAAGAAGCTCTTCCCTGTGAGGGTGCTGAGGCGCTGGCACAGGGTGCCCAGAGAAGCTGTGGCTGCCCCATCCCTGGCAGTGTTCAAGGCCAGGTTGGACACAGGGGCTTGGATCCCGTGGCAGGGGGTTGGAACTGGATTCCTTCCAACCCATTCTATGATAATCTCATCTATTTTCATTTTTTCCAGTAAAATGCAGAATTATCTCAATGCAGAAGGTCAAAGGGAGTGGGAAAATGCTTGGGTAAATATATATAAGTAATTCCTGACAAACAGCTACCATAATTCAACTGAAACATTCCACCACCTTCTCGTTTAAGCAGATGCTTTGAATCAATTTTCAACCTATGGGCAGGGACCTCCAAGCAGGAAAAAAAATACAGATAAGAAAACTTACTGTAAGGCAGATATTCCTCATTTCAATTGGAAACTTGCAGGATTCAAAAATGTTATCTGTATCTGAGAAGACTATCTGGAAGCCTCACCTTAAATAAGCAGGTGAAGCTGCTCTAGTGAACTGTTTTCTAAGAAGAGGCTTAAATCATGATACTGTAATTAAAAGAGCACTGCTATGCATGTGTGCAGAAATAATGCTCCAGATAAGTACTTTTGCTGACTCTTAATATGACAATTTAAACAAGCCTCCTAGGGTTAACAGCTTTGAACAAAGCAACTTTCAAGACTGAACTTAAAATCTCCATGGGTCCCAAAAATCAGTTTAGAGGTATGAGAGAAAACAATATTTTCTTTAAATTCAACCTTGAAGGACTCCAACTCCATCTCCCATGCCTCCTAAAACCAAATTCGGAGAAAAAACCCAACCCAAACCAAACCACCAATCCACACTGCTCATTCTCTGTTCTACTTGCATCTTAAGCTTTCTTTAGTATTTGGAAGTACAGTAAGCATCCCTTCCCTTTCGGATGCAGCCTTAGTTGGCACCCAGGTTGCTTGCATTTATCACAGGATGCTTATGTCTTTTGAAGACCAGCAAGGAAAATGAACTCTGAATCTAGCATATGAGAGGCCTTGCTCTTAAGATGCTCATAAGGATGTGACACCACCTCTCTGGAATCCAAGAAATCTGATCAGGAGACTGGAAAATGGGAGCTGTCAGAAGCAGGTCAGCACATTGCAAGGACATGAAAGGATCAGAATGCCACTTCTGCTCAAGATAAGGAGTTATGTGCAAATAGCCATGGTGATAAATAGACATGCCAGATGCAATCACAAGTATTGTGATTTTAACAATCCCAAGTATTTATATCTTTTCCATCTCCATCCCAGCTCCCACAACTGTTAGAGCTGATCTAACAGCTTACCTACACCAAAAAAAAAAAAAGCCAGGAGTTTTCTTGGCTCCAACTACATTGTCCCTGTCCTGCCTCTCCTCATAGTTCATGGACACAGAGGAAGACAATTCACTTTTCTAAACTGAATAGAAAACTATCCATGTGAACTGTTTCTTTTTTCTTTTGGCCAAGTTAGTTTTCTGCCAGTTATGTGAGATAACTCGCCTTAGGGCCCAGCCAGCAGCAGGTAATGCAAAGCAGGGGAGATCAGACATGTGTTTAGTATGGAAATGAGCCTCCACAGTTGTTAAGACTGAATCAAGCTATAGGATGAAATTTCAACCCTTATAGCCCACGTCCAATGCAACTTAAGCATGATTAAATTCTGCCATAAATTCAACCATCTGGTTAGCTACTTCATGGAGTTGGTTTGCATGAAAACCAGTATTAAGTGCAATTAATTTTCAGCCAAATCAAATCTCTGAACCATGTCATTCAGTGCCACTCCAGGAAAAGGAACAGAATACTAAGGAAGTAACAGGACACCCTGAATGTGGATTAGTTTATGGTGTCTTAGAATTGTACCTGCAGAGGATAAAGGCATGACAAAGTAAAACTGCACCTGCAGTCAACAGCACAACATACTCCCAAATCATCATAATCATCAGACTTCAGTCAGAGCTCACAAATCGCGTAAGAAGAGTGAGGAACTGCAGGTCTGCAGAGATGTGGAGTAAGGTGCAAGAAAGGACTCGGGAAGGGAAGGTGAACAAGAAGGCAGAATTCAAAACTATCTTGAGTGGGTATCTGCACAGGGCTCTAGGAGGCATCTTTCAGCACCAGCAGTACATTTCCTCTCCCTACATGGATTGAGAGAAAAGTTGCTGATTCCTTGCCCACATTACTAAGAAGTTTAGCATTAATATTTGCTCCAAATTTTCACAGTTGAAGAATATTTTATGGTTCCTCTCCAACACTGATATAGACTTTCTTCATATGGAAACTGGAAAATCAATCTCTGGAAATGGAGCAATCCTTAGAATCCTTCCAAATACTACACTTACACTATTATTTTACTGCTGTGTCAATGCATGTCATAATGCTGCAGTTACCACAGACATTATAACCTTGGCTTTCATAGTACTGCATTCACACAGCTTTTAAATAAAGAATATGCATTGAACAAACAAACAAAAAAGGTTGAGTTGTTTTGGAAAATTTTATGCTGCAGCCTACAGAAAGGAAACCAAAAGAGCTATCCATTTACTGTAAGACACACTACGTACTTCTCTCTTTTTTTCCAGTAGATATTAAACAGTCTGCCCAGCCACAACTGAAGACTGGAAAAGATTTGTGTAATTCTGCAATGCCAAACACCGGCTGATCAATTCACGCTCTTGTGAAAACAGCCATCCAACAACTCTTGTACTCACAGACTTCTGTTGTTGTTTTTAATGCATATGAAATATGGAGTTGCTTTTGCAGATGTTTAAAAGGGGAGCTCCGTTAGCACAAAGATTTTAAAGTTAAAATCTGTTTCAGGCATTTTATTGTAACCAGTGTATTCAGGGGATTGTACTATGTTCCCTAAATAGAGTCAGAAATACAAAACCCTGATCTGCTAGCTTCCCTGAAACTTAGCTGTTACCTCAGAGAACTACTGATGTTAAGACATCTTTACCAGTGGCAACTGTATTTATTTTTTTCCCTGAGAAGACTAGCTCTGCCAAATGTAAATTCCATGCCCTACAGTAATATCTCTTCAAATTTTCAAGCTGCATCAGCTTACTACAGTTCAAATCAGAAATGATCCAAACAAACATCCACTGAGGTTTAAAAGATAGACTAGGAGTTCTTACACAGCAGACTCACGTGATTTACAAATGTCACTGGAAAATAGACAGTTACAGCAAGTTACAAAAACAAGAACTCTCAGTGTTAATAAAAATGCTCTTCATGCATTTTGCTTCAGAGCTCCCCGGACAATCAATAGCACTTCCAGGTCCTTAGCATCTGAGCTGAGAGCTGACTTCTTTTCACTAAGTAAGCACAGAGCCCAGAACCATTAATCTGAGTACCCTGATCAGAAGCCTAAGATTACATTCCATGAGTACTCCTCTCAGGGAATACCCACATCTGCCAGTTGACTAATGCAACTGATGCTGGAGCCCCCAAAAAATGTCACAAATGCCATTAATCACTACTGCCAGTGTTTTATGAGCACTGTATTTAAAAAAAACCCAACCTAACCAAACAAACCAAACAAAGGGTCCTCAAAAATTCTACGGTATTTTAGACTGCATCATTAAAAAAGTCAGGAAACAAAACTGAAAGGAATGACCAGGAACATTTAAATTGCAGAAGCCATGTTTGCAAAAAGTCCAAACACCACTAAGAGTCAAACTTCTGTAATAACTAACCTGACTATTAGACTATAAAAAAATAAAGACATTGGATCCCCTTATGTAATGGAAGCACCTACATGCAGCTTTGCAATGCACTGGGGGTTTTTTATCACACTGATGAAGTATTTGCCTAGAAGAGCAGAGCCAGGGTTCTGCTGAAGCAGATGCAATACTTCTGTGATGATGGACTACACCTTTGAATAAACCAGGTCCTCCTCTTTAATGGCTCAGTTCAGGTGAAACTGCTAAAGCTGTGCTTAAGGAAGTCCATTGGGAATGCACTCTGGAAAATGTATATGCAGGGAACTGTAGTCACACAGAGCAGGAAGTCTGGATTTGTCAGAAGTTTATACACACCATCCAGCTACAAGGATTCTATAGGGATATTTAAAGCCATTGTTCTCTTGATGCTGTTTATGATTATGAAATATTCACAGCCCATGTTTTTTGAAATAATGTTTTATATCACCCTAAACCAGTACCAGAAGCAGAATAAATCATTACTGTACATAAAAAGAATTTATCTCTCTCCTATTACAAATACAACAAATTACAAAAACTGAGATGCCAGTAACAAAACACACATTAATAAGCAAGCAGAATTCCTGTTGACTGACCCCATGCACTGGCAGAAAACATCCAGCCTCTCGGATCAGTATCGGGAACATTCACTCTTATCTGTATTAAAGCCTTGCACAAAGAACGAGGAGACAGCAGCATAAAATAATTGTTCATTTCATCACAACTCCAAAGTTTCATTTTAAACTTTGATGACTGCGGCAGGTGGAGGAAAAATAATTTTCCTCATACAAGGTAACGAGCCTTCTCTCAAAGCAACAAGTTCCTTCGCATTAAAATTTTCTCTTCCCAAATGCTATTCTGACCTCAGAAAAGATTCTGAGTTAGGTTAAACTATTTACTTTCCACTCAGAACTATCATTTCTCTTGCTTCCAAAATGAACATTAAATTACCTACAGAAAGGAATTAAAGCCTGAGAGAGCGTGGTGGAGTTTTAGTGGCTTGACAAACTTCTTCGATGGCTTCAAACTTGGCCACATCTTAAGGATGTGCTAAGAGGCACATTGGCCCTGACACAAAGGCTGTCCTTTCCCAGCCAGATTTCAAGGTTCTGTTTTAACCCATGGCAAAAATGACAGAAAAGATGGCTCCTTTTTTTGATGTTGTGAAATGATGCTTTCTCCCTTTGCCTTGTTCTTAAGAACTGTTGTGAGAGCTTAAATGAAAACTAAAATGGAAATAAGATCAGCCAGTGGCCCGCATCTGCCAGGGATAAATTTCAACCACACATAAATAGCCAAGTTAGAGGTGCTGAAGATGTGTTCTGCCAGGAAAATAAATGAGACTTCTTATGTAAAGCTAGTGCCACCACACCTTCCACAGTATCAGAAACGTCACAGACAGAGGAAATGGGGAAGGGGAAACATATACAAAGGGTGGGTAGTGCTCTGTTACAGCAGGTGTGAAAAATGCCCTGCATACAGTAGGGTTATTAACAAGACAAAAGTGTTCCGAAGTCTCTATGAACAGTAGGTGTGGAGTTTGGTTTGGTTCGATTCCTATAAATTGGTAAAGAAAATATGCTTTTAATATCCATTCAATTCCACCAGCAAATACCTGTGGACCAGTTCACCATCTCTTACCTGTATTCCCATCCCCACTCTCCATCGATGTTTTACTGGTTTCTGACGGATTGTTCATTCTTGAGTCTGCATTAAAACAGAGATAAAGATAAACTAATATAGTGACGAAAAGTAAAAAAAGAAGAATAATCTACTCATACCTTTATGTCCAAGGAAGTACAGAACATCAGAAATGTTATATGTACTTTACCCTAATTCAGATTATAACACAAAAAGAACGATCAGAAGCAGAATACAATATTGAATCTTCAAAATTTAGTACGTCATTATTCCCACATGTGAAAACGTGGTGTTAAAGGAATAAATGACAGCATGCTAGAGGGCAAAGATAGGTAGAAACCTAATTTTCAATACAATGAAAGTCATAGAAGCAAAAAGGGGGGAGGGTGGAAAAAAAAGGAAGGAACAATGACTATATCAAGATTCAAAAACATTAAGTCTGACCACCATGGCCTGCATTATTCTTGTGTTGTCCCTGTCTTTCCTTCCCCCTTCTCCCCAGCTAGGAGAGAAAGGAAATCCAGTCATTTTAATTAAATAGATGCCATTTCTCTAATACTGCATTTTCATTTTACAGGAATG
>NW_009922141.1:122231-156783 GCF_000696875.1 Nestor notabilis
TAAAATCACTGATATTAAGTGATTTTATATTTCCTATATATTCATGCAAAGCCATACAAACATAAAACAATTCCTCTTCCTTCTCCCTCTGGATGAAACCTATTGAAAAGTCTGCTCTTGGTTTCAGCTTGTCAGCTAAACATAGTGCAATGCAGAGGGCCTCTCCAGATGGCAGACAGAGAATACAGTTTCCTTATACAGGAATCTATACAGATGTTCTGTGTACAGTGACAGGTCTCCAGCTTATTACCTCCTCTTATCTTGCTACTGACCTCAGTGTGCTACATTATCAGAAACGAAAACTACAGAAAGAATCTCAAGACAGTTCATAAAATGAAGTGTAAGCAAATCCTTAAGCATATTCTTCCATTCCCACAACCAGTTAAATGCAACTTCAGTGAATGCTTTACTCGGGATATTCTCTTGCTAGGTGCTTAAAAGGTTACCTCTGTCATGTACTTTCATCAAAGCAGCGATTACCAAAATACCAACGGGCTGAAGAATACAGTAACAGCATCAACTGCATCTTTCCCTCAGGTATTTCCAAGAATGCTCAGCCACTTCTCTGCTTGGCAGTCTGTGAGACTTGGAAATGAGAAGCCAGACTGTTGCTGTATACTATCACCTGCTACTGCCCAGAGAGACCAGTGCCACCTCCAGGCTAATGGAACCAGGGGTGACAGCAGCAGAGGAACACAAGCACCAGCCAGGAGGAATGAAGCACGTGGATGGGGCGTGAATGAAAACAGGAGTCAAGAGGAAGCCTCGCTGGGAGTGTGGAGTGGGAAGAGGAGGGAACTAATTGCAAAGGCAGCATGTGTGAGAGAAAAGATAAGAGACATCCAACTTGGAAAAACTCCAATAAGCAGTTAGGAAATACAAGTTAAGAAACATCAATATTTTTAAAATGAATGTAAACTTCCACGTAAACAACTGCTGCAGTTGAACGCAGAACGTTCCCATGCCTAAATCTTTCAAAAGTCAGCCACATATAAGAGAGATCTGAACTAACAACGTTACTGTTAGCATACAGGCAAATGTGTTAAACTGATTTTGGAAAGAGAAAATGAGCGAGAAGATACTTTCCAGCTCAGCACTGCTGGCTCACACTTCAGCAAAAAGCTTTTTCACCACCTCTGCTTAGCAGATTCAAGCTATATGTTCAGAGTCTTAAAAGATAGAGCTCTGCTAATGTTGGAGATACAGAACCTATTGCTTCCCAGCTCCTTATTTTGTTATTTTCCACATTTAGATATCATGATCCACAACCCAGAAACAGAACACGGGTTCCACTGACTGCACAGAAGCTTTTGTTGTTGATGTGTCCATTCATGCTGATAGATCTGTGTTTAAAACATACAAAGTATGTTTCTATCTAGAAGTTGCATGTGCCTTAAATTGAGTTTATTGTTGTGGCAACAGCACACTTATTTAAAAGTGATTATAGGCAACATCCATTTGATAAACAGCATTAGTTCATTCCTTGACCCACAGCTGGCTACTGAAATCAGTTTAGGTTCAGAGAACACTGAATGGGAGAGTTCCATTTAGACGCAAACACAAAGGGTCCTCATCCAACAGGAATGAATATGAGCAAAGAGGGCTTAGAAGGCCAGTATATTTGGTTGTGGAAACTGGGTTAACTCATAGGGCTATTAGAGACAGGATGTATTTTTTAAACCCAGAGCATAAGGTTAGCCTGAACTCATGACAGCACTGACCACAAAAGGGAAGAGCACAGGCTGAGAAGGTCATCTCTCTCAATAACATGGGATCCATGCATCAAACCACTTCAGAAAGCTCTTGCAAGAAAAACAACACAGGACCTCTTGTACTAGTTTGTTACAGAAATTAAAGCATTGGAACCACCATGCAGGATACTAACGGTAAACAAACCCCCGGAAGGGGACACAACTGTCCTGTGCACAGAACTCCAAACACCACAGTGACTATTCTCTGTATGAGGAGGCTCCTACAACAAACTTTCCTGCAAGACCAGCAAGTTTGCTCAAGGACAAAATTATAACTGTACAGATCTCTTTTCATAAATGAACCAAGACATGTTTTTCTGTCAGGCTATGCTGCAAATTAAATCTTTTTTAAAAAAGGTTTTCAGTGTTTCCTAGTATTAGACATACACATGAAGTTTACTCAACTACCAAAAGCATGTCTAAATGAAGAATATTTTATTGTAAAGGTTCATTTCTAACAAAGGCCTCAAACATTGCAATTGCAAAAAAGCAGCAAGTTGAGTGAAGAAACACCAGGTTCAAATGAAGGATAGCATCCATTATTTCACCAGCTGACTATGTCTTGTTCAATCTGTGGGCCTTCTGCATGTAAAGCACCAAGAACAATGCAGCCATTTCCATTGCAAATGGTATGGCATACATCTGAAGCACAAAACTGCTACCAGCAAAACAGACATATATCCGCAGGATACTGAACTTACGGATTCATTACACATCAAATGAAAAGATTATTTGGTTTACACATGCTCATGCAATTTCTGCTTTAGAGTTAAAAGAATAACGAATGAAGTGGGCTAAAAAATCCCAACCATAATGCCCTCACCTTTTCTTTTTCCTTTAGATTTTACTCAGGTTTTAATAAAAGGCCCTGGGCTACGACTTCTGCCAAAATTATCTAAAAACAAACTCCACAGAAGGAAGGATTGAAAGCAGCAGGTGCATGATTGAAATCAAACTCTCAGGAGTGAATACATTCAGTGCTCCTACTCTGCTAGTGGGGCTGAGGGTGTCGCGAGGCAGTGCTGTGCCAAGCTTTCACACACCCCCAGTAACACTGCAAAAGGTATTCAGAAGAAGGGCATAGCAGACACCGGACCAACCTGGAGTATTAGGGACTACACACAGCTAGCAAAACACAGAAAATCTTAATGTGGAACATGTCATTAACTTTTTCCTTTCACCCATTAAAGCGAAACTGCCCAATACTCCATCAGCACCAGCAAAAATGATTCATTGATGTGTATGGAAAAAAACACCCAAAGTTCAATGTGAGTGAAAACATGCCACGAATTCTTCCGAAATTCATTTTCAAAAAAACACTTCATATTCAGAAACAACTATTCAGATGTCTGCTCCAAAATTTACCATCCAAAAATATATTCTTTTATGTGGATATATAAGTTACTACATGAACTTATAAAATGGAATCAAAATAATATGAAAAAAATACTATACATTGAGCTTTGGGGAAAGAGCCTTGAAAAGAAATAAAATCTATTGTCAAATTAGGATGATCTGTTATCATAAATAACTTTAAAAGACATGAAGAAGAAATTACAGCATGTCTGTTCTGCAGTCCTGATGGAATCTGAGTGCAGGAAATACATTATCCCAGTAACCTTAGGCATAGCTTGCAACGGTATCAATGGCAACCACCGTGCACTCCACCTTGTTTTCTATTACGCACGAAGAACCTTGCTATTACATTAGAAATACACAGACATAATATACATTCTGTTGGGGAATGGCTCAATACAGCTACTGAATTCTTTAAGACTGGGAGACTCTCTCATTTATTTTAATACTTTAGAATTCATAACACAGATATGCAAGTCAAGTCCAGTGTTTGTCAGAAGCCAAATGCTTCTCAGACTGAAATCCTAAAAGCAAAAGGTCTGTATAACATCATCCAAGCCTAGCAGCAAATCTCTCCAGTGCAGAGGAAACAAATTCTCCTGGAGTGAGGGAAAGAAGGAAAAAAAAACCCAAACAACCAGACCATGTATTTCCCTGGTACAGATCTATCCATCTATCTACCAGGCAGCTACTTGCTGCCGATTCACTGGTGAGCCTCAGCCTTACAAATACTTCCTCTCACCTCTGCATATGCAATTAAGCCTCTATGCATAGTCAACCTCACAGCCCCTATGTCCATATTAAACACTCGTAAGAAAGAGCTGAGCTGGTACCCACCTAGAACGTAGTCACTGCAGTCCAGCATTGCTGTGGTATCCTCTACAGGTTCAGATAGTCCAAGGAAAGGGAGAATGGCAATTTCTATCAAATCTACACTACTGCTCTCGACTGAACACGAAAGGGAGTGGGGAGGTGGGGGAAGAAATACAACTTCAGTTACACCATAGCAATCTTCAACTGAACAGGGAAACTTCAGTTGCTCTGTGGAGTTTTAGTCTCTCCTACTAGCTGTGTCTGACATTGTCAAGGCGACTGAAGCGTGAAAAGTTCCCCTTTTTGTAATAAAATAGAAACAAAGATTGCAGCTGGCAGTTTCCATAATGAAGCTTAATCAGTATGCGCCTGATTAGGGCCTTATGCAAATCTCCTCTCGTTAGCACAGCAGCCAGCACTTTGAAGTCCATGAACAATTCATTTGCAGAGTACACTGAAAGCGCTCCCTGCATAATTTAAATCACGGTATAAATATTTATCAGCTCATTTGCATATTAATTGGCAGTGCATGAAGGGAAAAATTATCTCCCGAGTGCCAGCATAATAATTAGGGAACAAAATGAATTTTCTTCCAATGGCTTGGCTTCTCAGCCCTAGCTCAAGCACAGTACCACAGGGGAGCAGGGAGGGGAAGAGACAGAGTTCTGTTCAAATGCCACTGAAATGACACGTACAAATTAGAAACAACTCTACAGACTTAAGCACCTTTAATCTTATGCCTGCTGGCAACAATAACTTCAGTAATAAAGGGGATTTGGAAAAAGCTTTCTACACAATCCAAATAATCCACGAAAACAATTAGCAAGGTAGAAGCTGAACACAAAGCTGTCAAACCGGTGCTTGCACATCTGAGTGGAGTTTTCCATCTCCAAACACGAACTGTCACAGGAAGGTCCCGGGCAGGAAAGAGAGTACCACCAGGGCAAGGAAGAGGCATGATTCCCTTTAAATGGCTGAAGGAAGAGCTTGGTGATTCATTATCGGGTAATCCCTTTGCCACGGCCAGCTTAACAGCAGTGGGTATGTCAAGTATTGTGTAACATTTGACACCCACTAATCTATCCCGAGTGAAATCAAAATAATTTACTCTTTTGCTTTCCAATGACTTCCAAGAAAAAACAAAAAAAACCTATTACTAATCCCTTCCACAAACATACACAATATAGCTAAACAAAGCTTACTGTGGAGCTATGGGCACTGAAAGGGGCACTTTACAGCCAGGTTACATCTCTGAACCACTCACTGATAACCAGAACATGCTTGCAGCTGTCACCACAAGGTACACTGAAGGACCAGAGAACTGGGAAAAGGCTTTGGTCTGTGGAGGAATCAATCTTCTTTTCCAAGAGTGGTCCACAGAACCAGGTGTACTAAATGAACTATGAGGCTGGATTAAGCCATTTCAAATCATTTGTTTAACACACAAATACCAAGACATATAATTCAAGAGCACTTAGATAAAAAATCAAGTGTAATGTGGACATCACAACATTTAATATTCCACATTCTGATCAAGAAAAGATAATGTGATGATGCAAGTGACTACAGGCTTGAGCCACTTGCTTCCAGATGTTAAGGTGAATTTAAACAGTAAGGGGTTTTTCTTTAAAAATGGTTTTTTTTTAAAAAAAAAAAAAAAAAAAAAAAAAAAAAAAAAGCTATCTCTACTTTTCTTCTCATTTCTGAAGTGAATTCAAGCACCACCTCTCCAAACAAGAGGGAGCGAGAGAAAAGGGACTTCTCAATCATTCAGTACTGACTGGAATTTATTTCCACGCTTGACCTCTTCTTCTGTTTGGGTTCATATCTCTACTTAACACAAGATGTTCCCTGCTATATATTTAGCATGAGTGAGCTACACTTGAAAAAGATTGCAAGAACGGAAGGTGATCCCAACTGCAGGGAAACAACTGTGTGTACTGAATAGGTTTTCCTAATACTTGTTTAAAACTTGGTTTTCTAGTCATTCACGTGTCCCATTGAGAACTCTGAGGTACATCTCCATGGTTCGCAGACCCTTCAGTAAACGTCACTCTTTCATACATGCTGCTGGAGTGCACTGGGAGATAATCCGCTTGCTTCATCAGAAGAGTCCGGACACAAATGCTGTAACAAGCCAAGCACTTCACAAAGCAAGTGCCAGTTTAATAGTGGCTGAGCGGAGGCAGCCAGAGGCATAGTAAGAGGACAGCAGTGTTATCTTTGGGATCCCTTTCAAATGAGAGCCTGTGTT
Organism: Nestor notabilis; assembly: GCF_000696875.1. Lineage (NCBI taxonomy): Eukaryota > Metazoa > Chordata > Aves > Psittaciformes > Psittacidae > Nestor > Nestor notabilis. Next base: position 128,406 of record NW_009922141.1, read on the forward strand.
GAGCTGGTTGAACACAGGTGCAGCATCAAAAGCACACGACTGCAGGAAGTGACCGTTAAAAGCAGGCACGTGTGTAGTGATGGATGACTTGTATCAAACAACAGAATAAGCAAACAGCAAATAAAGGCCAGGGAAGGACCTGCCTGAAGCAGTGTTAGCAAGTGTGCTGGTGGTACCACAGCACATCCATACTATCAACATTGAACTGACAGCTAACAAAGACAAGGCAGAAATTTTCTTCCCATTCCTGCATGTGAATGCCAACCCAATACAAACAAACGTTCCTTTGAACTGTAACTTCCAAATACAAACATTCCTTTGAACTGTAACTACCACTAAGCTGCTAATTGAAATAAACCCTTATACTTTAACTTTTCAAGCTAACAAAGGGATGGAGGAGAGTACCATTCTGCCAGTGACCACTTCATTCTTTGACAATTTTATTATCTTCCCTTTTATGGAACTTCTTAATTTTTGGCCAAAATAAACACTATTGTTTCATTTAGGCTGTACTACTGCAACTATTTATCTGGTAGGCTTCTGAAGGAGGCCTGAAGACACGAGTATGAAAAGGTTTGAGAGGAACACTGTATATCACCCAGCTTTAAAACCAACAGCAGGATATGCTAGTTTAACACTCTAGGTTCTGTCACATCACTGGCCATCCTTTTCTTTCTGGTGTCTTATGTTAAAAGTTACTTCACAACCTAAAACCAAAGTCATTCTTCCAGTACTCATATGAAAGCAAAATACCACTCCGGGCTCTGCGTCCAATGTTTCATTTTTCCTCCAGGGGCATCTCTAAGAAGAGAAATAGGTGCACCTTGCACTTCTCAGTACAAAAAACTCTCTACATCCTGCACACCTACAGACACCTCAACAATTATTTCTCTCCTCTTCACTCAATCCTACAATTCTCACAATTTTCCCCACATAATTCTATTCATACTTTCCCTTAAAACTAAAGGAACTAAGTCAACCAATAGCATGGAGCCAGGTATGGCAAAAGCAGCTCTTTAGTCAAATACTTCATAGTCTGCAGATAAGGCTTCAGAAGATTTCTTCCAATCCATTTCTCCTCTTTACTCTTTACGTATCTTCCGTATCTTCCCAGTTCAAATGAATTCTTTTGTTTTGCTGTTTCCTACAAATACGTCACTTTATTTATTCAGTTATAATGATTATACTTGGTACCTTAATACCTTACATTTTAGAAAGGGAACTTCATTGTCCCCTGCAGGTTATGCAACTCGTGGTTAGACCTCCTTCTCTTTTATTTCTCCTCTTGTTTTTTTTTCCCCCCATGTATTATGCCCAACTGACAGAATGCAAACTCCAAAAACCTATTCCCCAATGTTCTATAGATAGTGGAAGTTGATAAAAACTAGGGGAAAGGATGCTTAAACCTCTCTTATGTGTATATGTCTCTCTCTTATGTGTGGGGTTTTTTTTTGTTTTGTTAAAAAGCCAATACAAATAAGGCAGAATTAAAGGGATAAGTTATTACCATCATCATTCTATTCAACATCTTCATGGGGGAACAGAATCTTCATTTTTATATAGGTACGTTTCCATATATTACTAAAATGTCATTTACTACCTGCCCTCAATGACAGCTAGGAAATTTCTGCCACTAGTCAGCTCTGTGACAAGCGTGACCTTTGTAAGCTTCGTGGACGTGCTTTCTGATACAACACGGCAAAACTACCCTGTAAGACAACTCTACTCATTATTCTCCTTTTGTGTGGTGTACTTGTAATGGTACAAGGAAAGGAAATAGAATATAAATCGTAACATGTTAACATACTGCCTTCATTAGTCTATCAGCATCTAGAATATTTTATCCTGAAGAACCAGTGAAGAAGACTGGTCACCAAAGCTTTGCAGATAGTACATGACTAAGCACGACGACAACAAACACTGGCAACACTTTGAGTAAGGCTGTTTCCTATATGCCATGCCAGCCAAGGACCTAGATATAGCTAGCCCTAAACTGACATTACACAGAGGTACTACCTTTCAACTCAAGACATTTCCAAGTCTCCATTCTACAAGCCAAATGAAGCCTAATAAAAATTTCATCAAATGCAACTCCAACATGCTATACAAGTTTATAAAAATCACATACTTCCACAAAAGAAACTATTATGAAAGTTGGCAAATTCTTCTTAGAGTAATTACGGACAGATAGACAGCAGCCTGTTCATAGTTAGAGCTGCAAACTAAGCTCTAATTTTAGCCACCACCTTTGCCTTTGACTAACAAGACTGATTTTATCTGAAAATTGCTAAGTTTGCTCTGAAAGCCAAAGAGCAGTTGTCTGGAAAAGTCAAATAAAATTGGCCTGTTTTTGAATTACCGGTCATTACACAATTGCTGTGAACTGGAATCTTCGTCTACAGCTGATTTTACTTCTCTCTCACAAACTCAGGTCATAACTATCCTTTCAAACTTCCCACCACACAAAATGTTTTCCAAAATTCTTTCTTGTACCTTTTTTGAAGAAGATTAAGTATGTAGACAGCTAAGCAGCAATGCTAAGTCACTTTACCAGTGCAGGGCAGCAGATATTCATAAGCACCCGACACATTAATACTAAGGGGGTTGTTCGTGGCTTTGGTTTTTTAAGCATCACTTAGTTTTGTCCACAGAAGGTAATAACTATAATGGTTTAAGAAAACTTTGGTCATGACAAACTCATGGTATAGCACCACTGTCTGAGGAGGGCGAAACATTACAGCTGTCACAAGCAAACTGAGCCTTATTTGGAACTCATGGCTAATTCTATCATTCTAGAGCATCATCTGAACAGTTTTGCCCTCCCCTTACTGCCTACAAGACATAGCACATATTAATTTACATTAAAGCTTTGCTTTGATTCTGTTGAGTGTTTTCTTTTCAAAAGCGTAGGATATAAATTCAGTGCAGTCAACACTTGTTCAAAATTGCAACTGCCAGCCATAAAACGATCATAATATTTACTTAGAAATCATGGGATATTTTGAGCAGTAAAAAACCTTACGTTTTACCTCTCCTGATTTAAGCACTCATGTTCCACTTAGGTTTTTATTTCAAAATGGCTTAAATTTTTATTTTTAATTTTTCTTTATTTCTATGCACCAACCACTCCATTATAAGCACCAACTTCAGAACTTAATTCAAATAAACATCCCAAAGTATCACACATTTGAAAACAAAACTGTTATTTAACCAGCATGTTGCATACGCCATAGAGCTGTTACACAGTAGCACTTTTCAGTATTTGCAGGAGGGCACTCACCTCCTTTCAATTCACCTAGAAGTTAGCATTGAAAATGAGTAAACTGTGCTTTTGCTCCACCACATTTGAGGTATGGGTCTAAACCATTACATATTCCTTGCTCTAGTGACCTTGCACTTGAAAAGTAGTATCCAACGCTTTTGGGATTTTTTTAAAAACACACATATAAAACAGTTTAAAATGTAAATTTTTTGAGACACGTGCTGAGTTTTTATCCACACATATGTGGGTCTCATCTTTCTTTAAAATTACTGGTTTGCCAAATCTGAAATACTTCACACTGACAAGTCTTGAACACCTGGCTCGGACGTATCTTGTTTTATTAGTAAACACCTCATATTTTATTACTTTTTCAAGTGCCTCACACCACTTTTCAAAAAAAGCACTGCAGGACACAGCAGAGACAGACTGAAACGAAGACTGACGTGAAGTTACATGAATTGAACACAAGGGAGGGCTGAAGAACACGATCAGTAAAACTTCAAAATTTATCAGAATAATAAAAAAAAGAAGAAATCTAAGGGCTCAGATCTATGTAACAGCAGTAATGAAAGAAAACAAAAAACCCACCACCTTGAAAGCTCGGAACCTTTTATGGGATGCTGCAGCTGGGGGCAGCTGGAGAACCTGGAGCAGGATAAACTTTCCCTGACAAGGAATGCCAGACCATGCTTGTGTATCCCCTGACTTGGTCATCCCCCTGGTCATGTGCTGTGATGACACTTATGGGCACATGTCTTCCACATACACATGGAATGGCTACTGAAACTGTGCATACATCTGAATGGAAAAGGTAAACACAGTTCATACTACCGAAGAAGATGGTGTAATTCCTGCTAGTTTCAAACTGTTATTGCAATACACATTAAAAATACCAGGTATTTCAGTACAACAAATACTCTTTCATATGTTAGTCAAACTACAATTGATCTGACAACATCTGAAAGCTACTTATGCCAAGCTCAAATATTGAACAGCAGTATTTGTTTTAGCAGTTGTATGACCTATTACACTTTGGAAGTATCACTGTATGTGCATTCCAAAAGCATTAGATTTGCCTCCCCATGTCTACCCACATAGCATGGACAGGCTCTGAGAGCTTAAAAACATTACTTTGAAACTCACCTGTAAATCATCATGCCCTGTGCAAACATGCTGTTTCTCTGTTCTCCACTTTGCCAAGGTAGTAATTACTAGTCTAGCTTGATGAATAGGGGCTCCACAAAGAATAGGCTAATTTAGTATGTGACTTAACCACACAATTCAGTTCAATTCAAATCCCAGAGTCTCCATGCCACTTGCCATTAAATACACTACAGGTCACTCTCAAAATACATAAATCAAAGTCACTGGTTTAAATTTATTATGATTTCTGCTGGAGCCAACTGCATACATCAAGATCAACAACAGAGACAGTATTCAGCTCTAGTGAGCATTAGAGTGTTTGACAAACAAACTGATAGAAAAAAGAGCATATGCAAAACCTCTACAGTTCATGGTATGAATTGAAGTTGCACTCCTGTTATCACTGTCCTTTGCAGAAACTGCTTTTGCTCTCTTTTCCTTAATAACTATCTCAAATCTGAAGGAGGATATTGCTTTAATGCCCTCAGCACACTGATCCAGACACTATTAACACCTGTAGGAACCACAAGACATGTCATGAGAATGCTTCTTTCTGAAGCTTAAATTATTTGATCTCAAAGAGGAAAAGGCCAAATTCCAGACAAGCTGCTTTGTATGTTACAAATTGAACAAAAAATTGCCAGATGCAAGATCTGAAGAAAGAAACAGAGTTATTCACACTGCAGACACTGATTCCATCCATCAGCACACCTATCCAAGTATCTATCATTTCAGATGGTCAGAGCTAACATAAGACTGCATTTGCCATCAGTCAGAAAAAATTAAACATACAAGTTCCTGAGCACCTGGGTCTTTAATTTACAATAATATAGGAACGGTAGGAAGTGAAAACCACAGTGTAGCTACACATATGAAGTATCACCTACGTGTCCTTTTCCGGGAAACGTTCACAAGCACAGTTTTGCTCGTTTTAGCAGCTATGCTGTGCTAAAGCAGAGAAGGCATTGATTAGCTTTTCCAGGAAATAACCACAAGAACAGGTTTACTAGAAGCAATGCTGAGTGCATGCTGCATGACTACCACCTGTGGCTGTGTTTGCAGAGGATTTGCTGGGAAGACACACACATTTCATGTGCAGGCCCACAGACGCACACCACTGAAGGCAGGAATGTCTTGTTTATTTGTCCAACAAACTGGAGCAAGGGTAAACTTTTCCTCACTGCCCCACTTTCTGTAACTTACTTCGATTGGAAGTGTTAGATTGACAAATACTGAATCCTCTAAAGAAATTCAGAGAATCACAGACTGGTTTGGGTTGGAAGGGACTTTAAAGCTCATCCAGTTCCAACCCCCTGCCACGGGCAGGGACACCTCACACTAGAGCAGGTTGCTCCAAGCCCCTGTGTCCAACCTGGCCTTGAACACTGCCAGGGATAGGGCAGCCACAGCTTCTCTGGGCACCCTGTGCCAGCGCCTCAGCACCCTCATAGGGAAGAATTTCTTCCTATTATCTAATCTCAATCTCCCCTTTGTCAGTTTAAAGCCATTCCCCCTTGTCCTGTCACTACTTGCCCTTGTAAAAGTCCTTCTCCAAATTCACGATGTAGTCAAAATTACAGGGTAGAAATCATCAACTGAAATAGGTCAAAGGCCTAACAAATAAAATGCTTAAAAGTGATACCCAGAATACTTTAATTCTTGGTTGCTAGTTCCTCAGTGAAACACAAGTTTTGTATATGCATATCTCAGAGTTTTCACAGAGAAACCAAAAACTAAAAACAGGACACTTAATTCAGAACCTTAAGTAGATGACTGTCAGTACTGCAGCCATTGGCCATGAGCTCTGGAAAATGCCAGCACGAGCATCAGGAGCTGCAGCACCGTTCATCCCTGCTGCTCTACAGTCTCCTCTCGTGCTGCCATTACACAACTACCCAAGAGAATTAATCTGTGTTAGTACTCCAACCACAAGGAGAAAATACCAACCCAAATCTGTTCCTTTGCCAAGGGGAAGAAATGTTTAAAGCACAGAGGTAGCAAAGAGGCAGGAACAAACAACTAGGGAAGACTCAGCAGCAGTATTACCTTAAAACTTTTATTGTCTATGGCTTAAATGCACTCATATGTTACTCATGAACTCTATCATGCAACTTATGTGACAAGTAGAAGAAATTAAAATCTCATAATAACTATGTATTTCGTCTTTGGGACACTGACTGTCAGCCCTCATGTTGACAACTCTCATCAATTAGTATACTTACATATGCACATACCCCTCCAATTCCACTCTTGAGAACACTGGTTTTGATTTCTGGTCTCTGCATACACACCATTTCCATGCTCAAAAATGGAAATGTGATTCTTACACTTTAAGACTTAACTATATAATCACTTATTTTCATCAGATGTGTTGAAGAAGGCATTAGAACTACAAACTGAAAGTAAAGAAAATGGGGGGTGTTGACAAGCAACTAACAGAAGCAACAGTGGAGTAACAGCTACAATTACACCAGTGAGTGGACTAGCTTAGACCTGGCTTTCAGTAGTACTAAACTCCAAATCCAAGGAATTATTTACAAAAGAATTTAGAAATAATTACTAATAACTCTGTAATATTACAGGAGAACCAAACTGTAGGAAGTGAAAAGCACACCTTGTAAAAGTCTGAACCATCTATATAAAAAGCCTGTATGTTGGTCTATAGCGTCACAACAGGCTTAAAACCTGAAGCTTCAAAGGGGGCCAAGACATTCCAATAGATCAGAACTGAAAATATTTACAGATAGACAACCACCCATTAACCCTCAGATTATTTTACATATATATATATGAACTGTGTGTTTTATATATAAACATATATATTACACATACAGACTTTGTTTTATATAAAAGCATAAATAATATCGTATGTATACTATTTAGTATATACGAGTATATATGTACACACTTTATATATAATTTAGTATATATATATTACTTAGTATGCATAGTATGGAGGCTTTATATGTGAGTTTAAAATTTTTAAAATGTAAATCAAAAAAGAAAGGTACTGACGTGGTGATCTTGGACTTCCCAAAGCTTCTAAGCACACTGTCCTGAAAACAATTTACATGTTCCTGTAAGACATTCCTGCAGAAAGGTAGCAAGGCAGTTTGGTTTGTGAGCCCAGTGGAAGAAAGAGCATACAGAGCAAGTCAGCATACAGTGCTGTTTTAATCACTTTTGCCCAGTCTTGGTCAAAAGGCACATAGATGTAGTAAAAGTGAAACAAGAAAGAAGTAAAGCACTTAAGTGCCAGGACACCATCATCCCCAAAAATCCAGCCACAAACAGCCTGAGAGCTGCTGCTGGCTTGAGTGAAAACTGTGCCAGAGCCTCCTTAGGAAGTCACAGCCATCACTGAAAGAACAACTCAGTATTCAGAAGAAAAATAAAAACCGTGCTAAGCTCAATACTGCGCTGACATTTTAATATTGCACTGAGTTGAACTGACATGCCATTTAAAAAGAATGACCTGTATTCTGTACTGCCTTCCCAATCCCCCACCATCACAGGGGGAATACTCATTAAGAATACAGAGAAAGTTAACAAATTCGCTGGGATTTAACTAAGTTAGAGGCAATAACACAAAACCACAAATCCTTTGTGACATTACGTTTCTAACAAGCCTCCCAACACTGGCAAAACGCACGAAAAAGGCTACAAAATTGAAAGCCCTGCAGAGTCTGCAAGAACCACGTATATGAGCAGCTTGTCCATCCAATGTGAGAGCTGCAAACTGACAAGCCCATTTTTGCCTGCCTACCGGCCACTCTACACTCCCCTTTTCTTCTTTTGAATTTTCCCCAACTTAAATGGAATGCAAATAAGCCAGGTGTGGTCCCCAGAGCAGCATCGGCACACAATCCCCACCGAGTTCCCATAGCAACTTGCACAGCTGGCCATGAGAAAGAGGCTGGATCTGCTTCCTATCGGCTACAGAGTTTAAACACTCAGAGTGAAACACCAATTACAGCATCGTGTAAAGGAAACATCTCCTGAAAAGCACATCCATTTCTCCCTGATTAATACAGGAAAATAAAACTCTGGATGTGCTCCTAGTTCAGCATCTACTCAGCATGTAAAGTGAGTATCTGTTATTTACAGGAGGTGATGCCTGTGAAGGAAATGGCTTCTCTTCTGCTGCAAGGTACTGAAGTTTAAGAAACTATTTAGAAAACACCTGTCATGCTGTATATTGCAATCAAGAATACACAGCTGAAAAAGAGAAGTCAGAAACCCAAACAAAAATACTTCTGGTTAAGTTGTAAGACTTCCACAAGACATCTGGTAAGTATTTCCCATTTTAATTCCACTCTTTCTGTATCAGTTTTCCAAGTCTCACTCTAAAAAAATCTAAAGTTACCCTGTGACTGACAAACAACTGTTCATCCCATACAAATCCTATCCTTTGTTCCTTACCTACAAACAAGTATCCCACCTTCTATTCATTCCACTCCTTTCTGCGTCCTGCACAGGCAGCTCACTGCTTTTGCCCACATCCAAGCCCACAACTCTTCTCTTTTGCACTTCACCCCAGCTTTCTCACTTTCCATATCTGCTGGCTAAACATCAGGGAGAAGGCACTGGGGCTAAGTTGGAACCACAAGTGTACTGACTGGCCATCAAATATGTACTTGTTGGTCAAATGACCAGATAAGCAAAACAGGTAAGGAGTACACTTTCTCTGCTTTTCCTTTAGTGTGGCCACAACTCTCTACTGAGACTGTGGTTTTAAGTAAGAAGAGCCCTATAGGCTTAGGGAAAAGGGCCCATGTCTCCCAACTAATAGCCTATGGATAGCCACAAACCAACCAAAAGCTGATGCTTAGGCTAGAGTAGAGGAACACAGAAGGTACCTAAAGACACTGCCCCGCCAGATTACAACTCAAAGACTTCTTGAGGCAGAGGATGTTGCTAAACACTAAGTAACCCTCAGCAGATTTTTCTCTCCCACGAATCCATGTCAACATCCGTCTGAACCCTTTTCAGAAGCTTGCCTGCAGCAAGGAGCCCCATGGCTTAAGTATACACTGAAGAATATTCTTTTTTATTTTGTTTTGAATCTATCTTTTGTAGCACTGCTTCAATTTCCCCTACTTCTTGCACAAAAAGAGACTGTGAACTGTAAGCCTCTATTCACCTCTGCATAACACTTCACTGACTTCCACCATATCCCCCCTTAGCTCTACCTTTTCTAGGATGATAATCTCTAGACTGCAGAGTTGTTCATAAAAAGCGTGAATGGCTTCCATACAATGATTCCTAAACTGCTTTTCTACATCTTTTTCATGTAGGGGGAGAAGACCTGCACAGCACAGTACCCAAGAGAAAGCAGTAATGGACTGTGGCACTATGCTATTTTTTCTTATTATTGCTTTGCACTCTGTTCTTTTCCCGGCAAGTCCTTGCATTTGATTTGCCTTTTGACTACTTGTTGAGCATGAAAATACAGTAGATATTTCCATGAAAAATCATAATATCAAAGATCTCATACCTGGAGCGTTAAGAGTGCCTAGACTACCGCTCATAAAGTCAGGATCTTATCTCTAACTTATTCATCAGTTTCAGGAAAACTACAGGAGCTTAGTATCACTGAAATCCCCTGATTTGTTCAATTTGCTTAAAATTGGCCAACTTTCCATGATGGAGAGCAGAAAGGGAAGTCAGACAAAAACAACACAAACCTCTCTTTCCATATGAAAACTGGCTAACATTGGAACAACATGATGCTTCCAAAAGAGCAGGCAGTTGATAAGAAATAGACTCAGCATCAGTCAGTTCTGTTTGTGCTGACTTTACAAAGTGCCCATCACTGTACCTGGCTTAACCATATCCCTGTAAGCGATCCATGTTTTTCAAGGAGGGCAAGGCCAGCTTACCCAGGAACGTTCAGCATCTAACCACGCGAGAGGCTACCATTATGCTAGTTGTCTCATATGAAACTATGCACTCACATACGAATGGGGAAATACAAGCAAACAGGAGCAGTTTAATGTGCATATTGGAAGACAGCTATAAATTTTATTCACCCATTAGCATATATAACATATGGTACACCTGCAAGCTCTATCCATTACCCCACCTGTGGGAGCTAGCATTAATCCATCACTAACTTGAAAGCTGTTCATTTGCTTAAGCAGTTCAAGTTTTCTTTCCTACCCTTTCTGCACTCCCTTCCAAATTTCTTTTCAGACCAATCAGCAGCACTTCAAAGAAACAGCTGAGCTGGTGGCATTAAAATGACCAGGGAAACACACAAAGCTTCAGCAGAGTCCAACCACTGTGCAAGTGAAAGATGCCACTTAGTGTTAAAAATGATGACCGTAAGCCCTCTCAATTGGGGGAAAAAAAAGAAAGAATCACAATTCATTAAATGGCAGGGAAAAAAATAGTATTTCTCTATAGGCCTAGCATAATTTGCACTTTAAGCAGCACACCATATTAACATTAACCATCCATTGTATGTTAATAAACACCAAAGAATTAAAAACTGAAGGATCTTGGTCTGTATTGTAAGCAAAAGGTTTACATAATTTACAGGAAGAAATTGAATGGACATACAAGTGGTAGGGTCTGGAATTTGAGAAGCTGAAAAGTGAAGATATCTTACATTCAAAGTTAATATGTCATTTGGAAAAAATAATGACGTGTGGTACCTGCTAATATTGGTACAACAAATAAGTATTTACTATTAGGTGTTAAGGAGACATTCCAAATGCAAATATGCATGCACACAAACACACTCATATGTAACTTTTATACCAGCAAAGAGGCAGGTTTTGTACACCCCAAAAATACAGGAGATGTAAGCAACATATTCTGTCCTTTACAGCTCATATTGCTGTTGTGGTTTCTATATATGACAGCTGATGCACGCTGTGGACAACCTTGCCATGAAACTCTCCATATGCAATTTAGAATGTCATTTGGCTTGATCAGTGCTAACCCTACACATGCTGCTTGCTTATAAACAGCTTAAACGGAAGATGGAGGGGAAAGGAAAAGGTAACGGAGATGAGTGAAGGTTTTGATTTCTGAAGAAACTTGAGATAAGCATTGCATTTCTGAAATAAAATGAGCCCATTAAGCTCTTCTGTGTAACTGAGGCCTCAACTTCCAGGTGATGGAGTAGGTTAAAAACACTGTGTTTGATTTGTACGCTCCATGAGATGGAGCTATACCATTTTCTTCGCTTTAGCTGTTAACCTGAAGTCCTTTTTTTTGTAAGTACAAGGCATGCTTTAAGACAGAGATCACCTAGAAGCAGTTTCCAGCAACTGGATCTTGTTATGTACCTTTGGCTGATTAAAGAAGCTTCCTTAAACAGAAGTCCCTTTATGCACTGTGAACAAGCCACTGTTCTCTCAGTCCAATTTGGTTTAACCAAAGATTCTGAATTTTAAATTCAGTGTGACAGGGTTTTCACATTCTGAATCCGTTAGAGAAGTATCTCCGGCTTTGTCAGCAACTCTTCTGATGTTACAAATTTCCCCATAGCACCATAAGGTTCGTCTCATCTACATTTATCATTCCAGTATTTTAATTGTTATCATAGGTATAGTCTCATTCCAAAAGCCATTTCCAGATTGTAAGTCATCACAATTCAATTCATTTTTAGAGTCCATGTCTTTCAGAGCACAGGTTGCTCTTCCAAAAGTGGAGTCTACATCTCTATTGCTAGATGTTTAACAGACTCTGTATTTGGCTACATTAAAATACACAGTTCATTTCCCAGAAAAACTGGTGAATCTTAGATGCCTTTGTAGTAACTGATCTCATAACTGCAACTCCACCCATCTGCATCCTCCAAAAACTCTACCAACAAAGTGTCTGTATTTCTCCCTGATCACTGGCAAATGCAGAAGAAAAGCACACCGCCAGTAGACTTTGTCTTTCCATTTGTACTTGTTTCGGCTGGGGTGGAGTTAATTTTCTTTACAGTAGCCAGTATGGGGCTGTGTTTTGCTATTTTCTGCTGAAAGCAGTGTTGATAATATGGAGATGTAGTTACTGCTGAGCAGTACTTGCACAGAGTTGAGGCCTTTTCAGCTTCTTACCCCACCCCTCTGAGTAGGCTGGGGGTGCATGAGGAGCTTGGAGGGGACACAGCCAGGAGAGTTCACACCAACTGACCAAAGGGATATCCCAGACCATATGGTGTCATGCTCAGCATATAAAGCTGTGGGAGAAGGAAGGCGGGAAACACGGGGGGTGATGGCATTTTGTCTTCCCAAGTACCCATTACACATGATGTAGCCCTGCGTTCCTGGGGATGGCTGAACAGCCTGCATTTCCTGCTCACTGTTCCTCGTTTAGCTTTGCTTGCATGTGCTTTAGCTTTTCCTTTACCTATAAAACTATCTTGATCTCAACCCACCAGTTTTCCCTCTTTTACTCTTCTGATTCTCCCCCGAACCCACCACGCAGGGAGTAAGCAAGTGGCTGTGCGGTGCTTAGCTGCTGGCTGGGATTAAACCACGACATGTGAACAACTATATTGAGATTTTTCAGTTACCTTGTCCTTAATCCTTTTAGTATGTGTTACTATTGATTTTGTATCACTTTAATTTGGTAATCAATGAAGTAAGCCATTCTAAATCAGATACATTATAAAAGAGTGCATTTTATCAATACAATTACAAAACAAAGCTTTAATCTTAACAAGAACTGAAAAAGCTTACAGCAAATTCATCTGAAAAGACTATCTGTCCTACCCCAGAAAATTGTATAAACTGACATTAGATTATTTTTATTGACAAAAATTATCTACTCACTCAAGTAAGTGCAACTGGCCTCTAGCTTTTTAAACAAACCTGCTCTGTGTTTGCACATTATTGTCTTACTCATTTTCTCACTCCCTTTCCACAGCTTCCTTGGCATCTTCAGATTTACCGACATCAACCAACACAAAACATGAACAAATTAGAAAGATTATTTTCCAGTCATTGCAAATTACTTCATCCCTCACACAACACCCTTGTCTCTAAACTGCAGAGACATGGATTTGATGGTTGGACCACTTGGTGAATAAAGAACTGGCTGGATGCCACACACAGAGTTGTGGTCAACAGCTCAATGTCCGTGTGGAGACCAGTAACAAGTGGTGTCCCTCAAGGATCAGTGTTGGGACTGACCCTGTTCAACATCTTTGTCGGTGACATGGACAGTGGGATTGAGGCACCCTCAGCAAGTTTGCTGACTACACCAAGCTGTGTGGCTCGGTTGATACACTGGAGGGAAGGGATGGGATCCAGAGGGACCTGGACACCCTTGTGAGGTGGCCAATGACAACCTTATATAGTTCAACAAAGTGAAATGCAAGGTCCTGCACCTGGGTCAGGGCAATCCCAGGCACAGCTACAGGCTGGATGGAGAAGACATTCAGAGCAGCCTGTACAGAAGGACTTGGGGGTATTGGTTGATGAGAAGCTTGACGTGAGCCACTTCAGTGTGCACTTGAGCCCAGAAATCAACCGTGTCCTGGGCTGCATCAAAAGGAGCATGAGCAGCAGGTTGAAAGAGATGATCTCTGCTCTTGTGAGACCCCACTTGGAACACTGTGTGCACTTCTGGTGTCCTCAACATAAGAAGGACATGGAGCTGTTGGAGCAAGTCGAGAGGAGGCCACAAAGATGATTAGGAGGCTGGAGCACCTCCTGTACGAAGACAGGCTGAGACAACTGGGGCTGTTCAGACTGGAGAAGAGCTGCCTTCCAGCATCTGAAGGGGACCTACAAGGATGCCAGAGAGGGACTCTTCATCAGATATAGTGACAGGACAAGGGTTAATGGATTCAAACTTAAACAAGGGAGGTTTAGATCAGATATAAGGAAGGAGTTCCTTCCTGTGAGGGTGCTGAGGCACTAGCACAGGTTGCCCAGAGAAGTGATAAATGCTCCATCCCTGGCACTGTTCAAGGCCAGGTTGGACAGAGCCTTGGGTGACATGGTCTAGTGCGAGGTGTCCCTGCTCATGGTGTGGGTTTGGAACTAGATGATCCTTTCCAACCATTATCATTTTAATAGTCAAAAGGTAGACTCCAAGATCAGGAAACCCCTGCAAAGGGTGTTTCTCACAATTCCTCTTCTAAATTTTACTTCACTGTGCAAGTTGGAAACCTTACAGCATTACCTCAGCTTACAGCTAATCTGTCCTATCTGCGCAGTGAATCATCAGTCTGACTATTAAAATAACAGTCAAATTAATAATTAATTTCTTAGGGGTTTGACCTGCCTAATTACAGAAATGTACATATCTCGTAAGGGCCCTTCTTATTGCTGCTGATCTCATCTTACTTGGTTTTAATACAAATTTTTACTAATAGATTTTTATTATATTATGGCACTGAAAAGCAGAGATGTTCAGGTCCAAATCGCACACCTGCTATTTTAGCTGTTAAAATTCTCTAATTCATAAAGTTAATGCCACTAACCTCCCCCCTGCTCCTCCTCACTTGCAGTTTTCACTGTACACCCCTACTGCAAATTATCGTCCTTGTCAGGTTTCTGGCTACACTTTGATTATAGCAGACTCTCTCCTTTCTCCAGAGGTTCCCTCTTCCAGAAAGAGCTCTCTGCATAACTAAATTTAAACTTTGCTTCCCTAGGCAGTCTTTCCCACTACACATTCCTATTCAAATCAACAGATAGTATCTGTTTAAGCGGTCATAAGAATTGTTGAGAAGAGATGAATCACTCAACCTAAAACTCACCTGACTGTGATTAACAGTACAAGAAACCTCTCAGCGGACACCCATGGAATAGCCTAGTTACCAGAGAAGTTTCTTCCTAATTCCCTTTGGTTAGCATTTTATTTGTTCCCTGTTGTATAATGGTTTTTCAATTCCTTACAAAAGCTTTACAAAGCTTTCATTTAACCTAACATAATGTACTGTAAATGAATAATCCCTTTTCTTTCCTGGTCCTGTTAATCTTTTGGCCTCAGTTACATCTCACAGTCCTGAGATGCAAATGTTAATTATGCAAGAAGTGTAAGATCTGTATTTTGATTTCCATCTGTCCAATACAAGTCCAGCACAAGACACAGATAACTGAGTGCTTTCCTATCACCATGGGAACGTGATTGCCAGGAACATACCAAGAACAACATCTCATACTGACTCCCAGGAACCCCCATCAAGTACCTTCTACCTATTAGAGCCTCCTTTGTCTCCTTTTTGATTCATTTTTTTTTAACAAACTCCTGATTATTCTTACTGTAACTCAATCTTCTCAGGACTGAAGCAGCATTGTCTAACTCATGTAACATCTTCCCCTTGCTACATGATGTATGTCAATCATCTTATCTACATAATTTATATGGATGTAGAAGAAGTGGAAGCATTTTATTCACGTGATAGTGAAAACAATCCAACTTGACAAAGTTGCAGGCCACCCAGCATTTTCCTTGCCCATTTTTCCCCAGAGGATCACACCAGCACTCCACTGACCCCACAGCAAGCTCAGAGAATTGGGCAGCAGAAACTCAATCCTTCTGAAAAACAATTCCAACAGCTCAGCTCCAAACCTATGCAAATGCCACCAAGGGTGGAACTGAACAGAATCAGCTGAGTTCGGTTTAAATTGTTTAAACCATAGCTTCACAATATACTTAGATTTTATAACCAATCCAATCTAATTAACGGCTACCCACCATAAAGAAAAAGGCCTCATTTTCTTTCTTTCCCACAATCACAAGAAGATGACTGTACCTCTTCCCTCACACTGGCCCTGGTACTCACCTAACCAGCCAGAGAGACAATCTGACTTGGCATCTAGAACAAAATTAATTTCATAAAATGCTAACAGAAAATTATTTTTCTTTCAAGTTAAATTTGCTACAAGTGGAAGTCAAAGACTGAAAACAGATGCAAGGACAGAGGATGAATCATGAAGGAGCTGGGGAGAAAAGGGAAATGGTCTGTCCTTCTAGTGGCATAAAGCTTAAAAAGGTGTGTGTTAGAACTTCAGCATAAGGGTGAAGAGACAGGGTACAGTAATGTGATGGCTTACCACTGTTAAAGAAGGCCATGCTCCCCACTTGGATTTCCTCCCAGTACTGGCTATGTTGTGCTGGCTTTGTTACTAGTGAGCCCCTTCCAGAAAGGAATATAACTTGCCAGAATGGTAGAAGACTTACCAAGGGAAGAGGAGTAAAAGCAAGACCATAAGGCTGATGGTAAGGAGTAAGGGTAGCCCCATTTCAGCTTCAGAGAGCTGTTACGTTGCTTAGCTATGTTTGGAACCACAATTTAAGCATATGCATTCCACTTTCAGAAATAGCAGTGTATGGTTATACTGTTAAAGTGCCTAAAAAATAATGTAATCAGATACACTTATGTAGGAGTCACTTGAGTCACCATCAGTGCTACTGGTAACCAATTGCTACCTTCTCTGCCACATCAATGATTCTAACATTAGCTTTCCTCTTAAATAAAGCTTTGGACAGTAAGACCCAAAAAGTCTTACAATACAAAACACGCTTGCACCCTTATGTTTTCAGCTTCCTTGAAACACGAGACGATGTGCAAAACCCAATGCATCAAACAATGCCAAGAGAAAGCCACGGAGGACATTGCCACAGTATCAGGATGTGTTTTGTCAATACTGACTCAAGACAGCTGAAGCAACGCTCATCTCTTAGAATTACTAGTTAGGTTTTATTGATCAACAGCTGATAGATGAGTTTGTTAAAAATTACTTGATATACTGCTCTGACTCTGAGGTAACACAAGTGATATGAACTCTGATCAGCAACAGAGAAAAGAAATCCATAAACTCATCGTTTTTCCTAAGGTAGTTCTACTACCTCCAATGGTAGTGAAGAGCAAGATAGGGCCCACCATACCATAAACACATTTATTTTGGCTTGAACTAGAATGTGATATGTGCAATATTCTCAGAGAGGAAGTTCACAGAATAAAAGCTGGCATGGCGCTGCTCAACTTCAGAGTTCTCCTTAAGCTCTCCATCTATTTACATACTATCTACTTTCTCAGAATAAAAGCTTTCAAGAAAATATAGTGGATACTATTCTGAGGTTGGTAAAAAGTAGTCTGAAACATTTCTCCCCTTGAAACAACGCAGGATAGAAATGTTATTAAAACACAGGCAGTGGCAGTGTAATTCAGTGGGCAACAAAACTAGGTTCTTTTCCTAAGTATTTGTATCTTGCATTTGTTGTATTTTGGGGTTTTTAACCAGATTCTAATTTAAGCAAGAGTTTACCTCTTTCAATATATCAGACACTCCACCTACAAAAAAAAAAAGCTGTTATCTGTGTCACAATTTCCAGAAAAGCTTAAAATCTGCATTGCCTCATGACAAGAATCTATGTGTCAGAGAAGCCATCATTTTGGCAACCATGTCTTCTGAATCAAATTCTATGCCCCTGCACTTGTTTCCACCCCTGCTCGACTCCCTCAGTTCTATCAGTATGATCATTCGTATAGTCTCCCAGGGCCAGGATTAAAGAACTGATGACAGAGGTTAAAAGTAACCATCACAGTTCACCGTACAAAAGACTTGTCTACCTTAAGGGTGCATTATATACACACGTAATAGATTAAGGATGAGTTTCTCTGATTCACTGAACTTCTGCAATAATTGTGTTTATAAAGGTCTCTCTTCTGCATTAATTTTCCAATAATCACTATGTCTCACTCTTAGTGATTTCTTTCCTTCCATGAGAATGCAGCAGAGTTTTTCCTACTTGACCATCTACTGGGTAACACGCAAGAACCTGATCTCCTTGAGACTTTCATGCCCCTGACAAACGTGACCAACTGGGCAGTGGACGCACAAAAATTAGGAGAGATGGAATTAACAGTCAGCATAATCAACTGATCTCAGTGTTCTCTGGAAACCAGGTTTAAACATCCCACTGCTCAAAAAAAATCCTGCCAGCCTGAGGTATAATGATGCTCACAGGCTTATAGCATAAAATCTATGTTAGAGATTACACACAGGTTAACAACCAGCAATAATATATTACCAAAATAAGAAAATACAACCTTCTGCCAGTACAGCATCTTTTTCCCCTGTATCTAGAAAATATGTAAAGGCATATTTATCCTCCTTTTAAATATCTCTTTCTGTTCTCTTCCGTTCTAAAATACACTGTCCGTTTATTTCATATCCTCTCACCCTCAACTTGAGGGACAGGCCATTCTCTTAAATCCACCTTATTAGCTTCACAAATGCATGATACGCCAAGGTCAAGGTATAAGGAAAAAAATCCTAAGGCTCAAAGCAGGTATAAAGAATGGAAATGTTTGAAATACGGGCTGAAACAGTACATGCTCTAGGAGGGCATGCCTCAAAGAACCAGATCCACACAAAGGGGAAAAGAAAACGTCGCCCTCCAATTCAATCAAAAGCCACTGGACACAACAGCTGACTGCGCAGTGCAGGTGACCTGGAGAATAATTTATTACTTATACGGAAATATCCATTTTTCAAGTTCCCACCTTCATTCCTCCCTACTTCCCCTCCCTGCTTATGACGAGGAGGAAATTTACACAAGTAGCGTTTTTACAAGTTCCTCCTCAAGAAATTCTCTCAAATGGAATAAGAGAATTCCCTTCCTTCATCTGGAACAACTCATCTTTTTAAACAGCTCATGCTGAAATGCAAACAAAATCAGCACTGGCACTTGGAACTTCTACACGCATCAGACAAGCTCAAAACACGTCTGAAGAAATAATATTGGGAACTTCAGCACACGTATTTCTACAAAACTTAAATTTCACTACTGTTTATATAAATTTAGCAGGAGTGAAGTAGGCAAAGCTGTCTCAGTAATGCTTTAAGTACCTGCTGCACAACAATTCGGTTGTGTTCAATTTTCAACCGAAGAAAATACAGTTGTTACCTTTAAAGGTAGACTACACCACATTGTATATTTTACACACAAGTAAATGTTAAGAAATGTTCCTGTTATTTTAATAGCATTTTTCCCATTTGTATACAGCATGCTGTTAACTTGTATCTTTAGTTGTGGCTTCCCTATGAACAAGAAAAGAACATAAAAGTGATGCTACTTTTGTGTTTAATATCTAAATAGGTACCCACTACCTGCAAGTCCTATTAACTTGACCCACTGACACGTAAAACTGTTGAGCAACAGAGGCATCTCAGTAGCTCACTGTAGGCAAAGCAATACAAACACTGCGTAAGACACATTTGGTTTGTGTTTGGAAACCTGTTCACCATTATGAGTGGATTTTTATATTACGAAGAACTTCAGTTTTACAGGTCTGAATGGCATAAGTCACTACCCCAGCCCAGGAAACCTTCATTTATCAGAAAAGAAACCACAACAAGAGTTAATGTTTAAAGCTCTCCTGTCCTTAACACCAGAATATTTCAACAGAAAACAGTAAGATAACTCAGCTAGCACAGATTATAACCAGATATGCACATTTTCTCCACAAAACACAGGATAACTGAGCTCTGCAGTCTTCACTAGATTAATTATTTCTGTACCCTTGCCCTGTGCAAACTCTAGCTTGCTTTGAACCAAAGACCTTTATGGTTCAAGTCCCAGGAGACGCTTGAGAAGGTGTTCTCAGTGGAGCAAACTTTTCGAGAGAAATCACATTCTGATTTGAGAGAATTCATTTCTTTTGGCCTTTGGGGGAACACTGCAAGTCCCATGTATTTGTTCAAGTCTTTACCTAGTGAGAGCAAAATCCCTTCTAGGCTCTGTCAGGTTCATGCTGATCTTGCAACATCTGGCTGCGTACAGCCACACTGTTCACATTTTTAATTCTGTACATCAAGTAATTTTAACCCAATCTTTTAAAGAACACTGTTTTCCAATCCTTTAAAACATGAATTTAAAAGAAACCTTCGATACTGAGTCAGTTATACAGAGTTAAAATATAACATGTTGAACAACAAACAGGTGATTAAACAAAAATACACAACTAGAAAGTTAAGATGAGGTACAGATTAAAAGACAGGAGTGAAATGCTGCGAAGGCATGTGAACCACTTCTAATATTGGCAATAAGATCATAAAAGATATTAATGAATACGAAAGGCATCCACTGGCAAAAAAGCCATTTTTAAATATTTGAAATAAGTAAAGCAGGATAAAGTAAGAACAAACAAAAAAAGGCTGCACAGGGTGAGAAAGGAATTCATTTAAGAGCAACCCTCCCATTTTGAACAGCCACAAACATTTCAAGCACCTCCACCAGAACTGCTCAGGTAATTAATTCACACAGCAGTCAGAAACAGCAATACTGAGACAGCCACAGTTCAGCAGTCTGCACTCTGCTGTAAGGAAATTTCTCCTGAAGACAGATGCCACCCGGAGGAACAAACCCAGAAAAACAATCGGCTGCCTGACCAGAGGCAAGGCAAGGAGAGATTAGAACTGTGAGTCTCGCTCTCCTCCCGAGACTCACAGAACAAACTCACAGAGCCAGCAGCGGCAGCAATTTTCCGCAGGAAGACAAAGCAAGCAGTGCCCCGGCTACGAGACAAGCAAAGGAAAACACAGACTGGCCCCTCAGAAAGGGCTTCTGTGTTTCTCCTAACGGCAAACACAACCCTGAACGCTACTTTTGAGTTGCCTAGGCTCGCATGAGTGTTCAGTGTGCATTGCTTAGCCAGAAGATGGATTTTTGTTCACTAGATAATTTTTTAAGTGGATTGTCAGCAGGGATTCTCTGTTTAGGAAACCTGTGTTCTCTCAGCTGAGAAAATTATGCCTTCTGGGGAAAAGAACTGTTTGGGCCATGCCTGTAACTCCCATGGAGAGCTGAGCATTTAGACTGAACAGCTGATAAGCAGCCACAAACATGACAGCTTCATTTCCTTTCTACTTTCTTAAACCATATGTTAATACACATCGGGAAATGTAGATCTACCTGCAATGGTAATTAGTTGTGTTAAGTAAGCTTTCCACGTATGGATACGGGAGACATCCACAAGGCTTTCATGTAGATTGCAAACTGCAGGACTGCTCTTCCAGTCTGGATACTACGCCCAGAAAGAGAATCCAGGATCAGAGCCCTTAATCTTAGATAGTGAATTTCATGCGGCAGCTCCAAAGCGCAAAGGTCATTTACAGAACTCTCTAGACCTCACCAAGAATACTGACAGGTACTTCAACACAATGTTACGTTATATGCTTCTATAAATACCTAAGTAAATGAAAAAAAGAAAGAAAAATCATGGGGGATGTTCCCTAAAAGTAAACCACAGAGAACAGGTAAGTGTAGGCACCTCACAGCTCTCTAGGGAGAAGCTTAGGGTTACATTTTAGGAAATGAAACCCTAAAACCTCCTGAGAATGTATCTTCCTGGATTCTATCACTACACACACATCCAAAAGTCATATAGACTCCTGATCTGAAAATTAATTATAGGCAGGGAGATACATACAGAAGGAAGGATCCAACTTAAAGGAGTTTAGAATATGGCAGTAGTCCCATCCTATCTGGAAAGACTATTCTGTAGGGGTAAGCAGAAAAAGGAAGATATCTAATCGGAATACAGATGTAATGGCTTTCCTTGCTACTACTGTTGCTTTTAGCAAGAAATGCCAATGGAGAGGTTAATATTCCTATAAGATTAAAGTCCTGAAAGAAAGAAACAAGCCAAAACCAATGAAACCAAACAAACAGAAACCCCAACAACTATAATGCTCACTGTTAATAAAGTTAATAAACTCTGGGCACAGCAGACATGGTTTCAGACTTCCCTGTTTTCAAACAACTCATAAGAAAATCCACAAGAGACAATTAGGCATCCATCTGGCCCTCCCTGATGGCACCTTTAACAAGGTAATGCTACAAGAGAGAAGGACCATATCTAAACATCTTTATAGGCCTGCCCTTAGTGCCTTAGTTTATCTGCAAAAATCCTTCCTGCCTCACAGGATACTGTGAGCAAAGATCATGAGGCTCCCAGATACTGCAGCTGCAGTGACAATGATCTAAACCAAAGACACATGGCTTCATTCCAGATCCAGAGCAGAGAAAATCAGCTAGAAATAGTTCTGAATGCAAGATAAATCTTCAAAAATCTACACTTAAATGTGTGTCACCAAAAACTGGAAGGGCAGTGAAACCAAATAGGTTGTAATGAGTAAGAATAACATAGACTGTGTCAGTGAGAACTGATAAAGAAAATAAATATCAAAAATGAAGAATAAGAGTTGGAGTTTTTTGGTATATCAGGGTTTTCTGTTTGGGTTTGTTCGTTTTAGTTTGTGGATTAGGTGGGGGTGGGGTTTTTGGAAGAAACAACAACTATATGCTTCACTATAAAACAAAGTATGCAATATTGAGAATATGTCACTGGATCTGACACCAGTAATCTGTGTTGGGTAGGATAATTGTGCATTGCTGTAACTTTTAGAAACCACTCAGACCTGAAAAACATGGCCATGTACTCTTGAGATCACAGTCAAGTGACTAGAGACAAAAGAACCCAAACTGACAAGATTAAATGAAGGTTAATTTTATCAAAAGCTCCAGAATAGGTTGCCACTGTCTCTATCTCAAACAATAAAAACATGTGGGAGATTAAAAGAAGGAAAGGATGCTATAATGAAACAGCTTGGCCAAGGTCACACAGGGGAAGAGAAAAACAGAGCTGGGGGCAGAAGCCAGTGCTACCATGCTAGTAAAGGTGATGAACCTGCCTTCGTATTCCTAATGACTCTAGAAATAGAAACATACAGAAAACACAATGATTCTTTTGTTCCAATCCAGGGGATGGTATGAAAAATACAAAAAATACCAAGTCTCCAGCACAAGTGATGGTGTGTCAATAACCTGTGCTAAACAGCTGTGTGCTTGCAGCTGTACAGAGTAATTCAGGTTAGCTTTGTCCTTAATAAAAGCAGATTACAATCCAAAAGGTGCTGACCATTCTTATATGTGGACAGTTACTGTATGCCCCTCAGAGTTAATGGCTACCATAAGGTAATTTATTTGTCAAGTCCTGTCTTTTCTTTTTTAATGCCCAGTCAGCATAGACCACGCTGTCAGGGCAAAACAGACAGGTAGTCATTTCCTAAACCAGAATGGCCTGAAAAATTCACCCACCAAAGAGGGCTCTCTCCTGAATGTGGTTGAATGGGTTTTGCTACATCAATTTCTAATTAATTTAATGTTTCGTTTTGCCTTTAAAAGGAAAACATCAAATGTCAGTACATAAAACCTCCTCTTCCTAGACTGATAAGAGATTAATTTAACACACAGCAGAATGGTAACAAAGTCTGAAAGTTTTACTCAAGTGTTCACAATCCAACATGCAACACAATCTCTTTGCAAAGTTTCTGGTTTATGCTGCTGCCTGACAAAAATGCTAAATACAAGCAGTAAGGAAATTAAGCAAAAAGAATCGTCTCCGTATTATAACCTAAAGCAAGGCAGTGAAAAACAGCCTGTTCTAGTGACAGAGAACTCAGAATGCCAGCTACAGTTGGCAGTCCATGAAGTCCTGCTTATTGTTGTCTGCAAACCAAAGAATATAAAAGCAGAAGAAAACTATTTGTTTTAACTCAATAAATTTTACATTTTGGGTTATGAGCATGAGATCAGTTATACAGCTTCAAAGCTCTACTAGGAATCTTCTAAGAAATATTAGCCCTTTGGGCAGGAGCACATGATACAATGGACCGCTTATCCTGGACTGACCCCGTGAGAATCTGAGCGACTGGAATAACCAATCTAGCATTTCAGAGCTCTGACAGTCATTCAGGAAAGGCTTGCTTAAGAGTTCAAAATTAAGACAACCTGAGGAACTTCTGGCAGCATCAGTACAAACACTTTCACGCTACAGGAGAAAGCTTTAGAGATAGAAAACCCTTTTAATTGAAGTATCAAACATTCAATCCGTAGGGCTCAGTTGCTTATGGTGGCTTGGCACTCGTAGTAAGGAGCATTCAGGATATCACAGAGATACAAGAATGCTGAGAAGCTGAAAATGTAGTGGCAAACTGACAATCTTCACAAGAGCTGTGCTCAAATTAAAAAACTTGAACATCAAAAACCTCTTTTCAAAGTTTCTTCCAGAGTCACATGAGTTTAGGGCAAAAAAACCTGGCATGGAGACTGGAAAGGCATCTGGTGACAGCACAGCCACCTGCTGACGGCACCCGGTGACCTAAGCCTTGGCTCAGGAATGAGGGCTGCCATTTGGACAGTCGACCCCTTCCCTCCTCCATCTCAGTGTTTCTCGATCAACTTGAGGGACTGTGCTGCCACGAGGAGGGAAAGACAGTTGAAAGATTCTCTCTGCATGTCACATTAAGTGCTTCTGAAGCTATGGCACGGATCTCAACTGAAGTGCCAACATGACGGTGCAAAATCATTCTGAAGACATCACCACTTCTAAAGATGTTCAGTTTATTTCAAGAGCAGCAATGCAAGCCTTTTCATTGCGGGGCTCTGCCTCAGGGCACTAGCTACTATCATTGAATATTTGCAGTTCCTGTGTAAGTGAGGAACACGGTTTTGTGTGTATTGCTAATGTATTCTTCCATTACTTATTTCAAGAAGCCTTTCACGGAAGCTTCCAACTCTTTACTTCTACCCGTCTTTATACAGAAATTACCAAAATTCAGGCCCTAGGTCTGTTTTGCACAGTCATACAATTGAAAATTCACAGTGGTCTCTCCTGGACGTACATTACATGTTCTCAAAAAAAGATGAGGAGGCACCGGGAGGAGTGTGGCCAGCAGGATGAGGGAAGTAATCCTCCCCCTGCACTTGACCCTGGTGGACACATCTGAAGTACTGTGTCCAGCTCTGGGCTCCTCAGTACAAGAAAGACAAGGAGATACTGGAGAGGGTCCAGTGGAGGCCACAAGGATGATGAGGAGTCTGGAGCATGTCTCCTGTGAGGAGAGATTGCGGGAGCTGGGCACAGCTAGTCTGGAGGGACTGAGATCTCATTAATGCAGATAAATATCTTGAAAGTGGGTGCCAGGAGGATGGTGCCAGACTCTTCATTGGTGCCCAGCAACAAGATGAGGAGCAATGGCCAGAAACTAAAACGCAAGAAGTTTCATCTCAACGTGAGGAAGAACTTCTTCACGTTAAGGGTGGCAGAGCACTGGAACAGGCTGCCAAGGGGGGGCGTGGAGTCTCCCTCTCTGGAGACATCCCAAACCTGCCTGGATGCTTTCCTGTGTAACCTGCTCTGGGTGGCCCTGCCTTGGCAGGGGGTTGGACTGGATGATCTCCAGAGGCCCCTTCCAACCCCAGTGATTCTATGAGTATAATCTGATGGAATTTAACACCATTTACATTAGTATTAAAATCATATTACAAAATTGCATGATACAGCCTCACCTACCTCAGACACTTTTCCTCTTACTGTACCAAATATGAAGCCTTTTAGTCCAATGGTTCACAAACTTGTCAGTGGTGGTATGTGCATTACTCTCAATACACAGCAATATCCCCAACAAAAGCACCTCTGTGTTAGTAACTGGTTGTTAACACTCATCACCAGTTGCTGTAGCTAAACTGTGGATGTGGCAGCTGCATCTCCTCACCTACTGCTGTACTTCCAGCAGCTGCTGCAACTATCCTGCCACAGTTGAGACCTGCATTTGCTGCTCAGAGCAGGGTGAAGATCTGCTCCCAGTGTCAGCCAAAGACCACTCTGTCCGGTGAACAGAACCATCCCTGTGGGCAGATGGGGAGGGAGGGTTTGGCTCCATTTGTGAGTCTGGGGAAGACGACTACAGGTCCAGCTGCATGATGGAGTAAGAGGACATAGGTTAAATGACAACAGGAGAGGCTATATGACAAATGGTGCATGGTAAGAAGGAGGGGGAAGACAGAACAAAGGTTCATCTTCCATACCCAGGCAGCTGAAGTCAACTGCCATTAATCACAGCATCCACATCTACTACAAGCAGATGTACTATTGATACCTTGCAATATTCTACCAGAACACCTGAAGTTACAGCTTCCATTTCAGACAATCCACTCTTGCATAAAACATGGATCAGAATAAGCCAATTACATATTGAAAGTTCATTAAATGCCAGCATCACCCCCCCTGACACACACACAGCAGGAAGCTAAGGAGACCAATTACAAGTGAATGGGGAAGCGAGTTTAATTCCTTTGCAGGGAAGGAGATGTGTAAAACTTCACTCACATACAGAGTGAGGAAAAATCTGACTATCATCAATAACACTTAATGTAAGATTTCTTATGCAACATGACCAACATGTGGGGGCAATCAAACTTGCTGTAAAAAGTCATATTTCAAGGTGGATTTTCCTTCCCTTGTAATCTACAAGCTAGACCGACAAGAGTAATTGTTATTTCTTTAAATAGCCTTGTTGACATTTTCTCTGGAATTACTATGTTCATAACTATACAGTCAATAAAAGCACATACTCCAAGAGGTGAGGTGGCAGCATTAAGAAGCAGTGTCAAAAAATAAGAATAGCAGGACATGTTCTGTTGATCATAGCATATTTAACTGTGTTACACAACCTAACACATTACTTCATGTCAATAAAAATGCAGAACTAGAAGATGAAAGCAAGCACAAATACCAAACCAAACAGATATCCTTGAAAATAATTTATTTGGAAATAATAAGTTGGGATAACACAAATTCCAAATTCCAAGAAATACTTGTATGCTTTACTGTTTCCAGACAACTTAGGCATGGATTATGCTATCCCATATCGATTATTTTCACCTTTCAAGACTCTGTTATGAAAACCAGCTCCCCCAAAGATGTGTTTTAAGCTATTAGCAAATTCTGTCATTTAAGTAATAAAAAGTTTAGTTGCAATTTTAGGTTTAAGACTGTGGTTTACACTGGTTTCAGGTTTTTTACATGCATGCGGACATTTCAGTATATATGGATGCTATTCAGTGACTGTGTCCAAAACATAAAGGTAAAAAAATAATCATGAAGGCTTAAGAGAAGATTTCTGTAGCACAGTCTTGTGGCATGCAGTTCCTCCTAACTCGGATTTGGCCCTATTTCCTTGTTTGTTTCTGAAACAAACAGGAAGAAATTATCAACTTCCCCGAGATATGTAACTGTAGCTGGGGCACAGAGGCAACATGTTGAGAAGAAAAGAAAACATCTGTATTTCCTTCCCATTCTCTTCCACCTGAAATAAATTCTTTGGCTGCAGTTTGTCTTCTTTTCTGGAAGCATTTACACAGTATCTAATGCTATCCACCACCATGACTACCCCTGGGGCTTTTATGAGGGTGGGAACAATCAGTATAAGAATTACTAGGGACATCAAAGAGACAAAACATTTATTGAAGAGGGAAGAGGAAGAGAGTGTGAGGTAACGAGGGTCCTACTGTATTTACCTTATGTGCCAAGCATGTGGACAGCAATAAAAACCATGTAGGGAGCAATTTTGGTCAGAGAAAGAACACGGCAGCCTAATGGGAGGCCTTTGTTCTTCAAAAGGGTCTCCTTTTCCCCTTTTGTGCTTCACTTAATTCATGGCATCTGAGCTGCTCTTGAACTTGACAGACAGAGAGAAGGAGGGGGGAGAGATGGAGAAAGGGGGAGACAGAGACACAAAGAAAGAAAAAAGAAAAAAGGACTTCAAAGAGTTTTCCTTTGAAAATTCAGTTGTGCTGCATGCATTGCTGAAGGTTTTAGATTCAAAAAAAAGGGCAGAAAACATTTCATATAATTTCATCATGGGGATAAATTGTCCAATGCTCTTATTAAGAAAGCTAGGAGAAAGGAACGGAACAAAAAAATATAAAAAATAAATCCATCTGAGCTAAGGAATATAAATAAAATAGAATTACTCCCCTGGGTGCTTTTTATTTATTTTCATGTTAAATCTTATTCTCAATGGATCCCCATACATTTATCAAAATCTTATCAAAAACATCTGGTTTCCAGCAGTCACCTGAAAGCATACGTTTTCTACACAGCCCCATCAGAATTCCCAGCACAGCGGTTCCTGCTCGGACAGCAGCCGAGCGCCGGAA
>NW_009922141.1:156814-174990 GCF_000696875.1 Nestor notabilis
GGGGCTAGCTCCCTGCCAAGGCACACCGAGCTCACCTCCTCAGCACCATGCAAGGCTGCGCTGCTCGCACTGAGCAAAGCCATGGGCTCCTGAAAAAACTCTCCCTCGTTATTTATAACGACTGTCAACGCATGTTAATTCTTCAAAAGACAAAGTGGCTTGAACTCGGTTGTCTAAAATAAAAACATTCGGGTGTATCCAAGACAGGCTTCCAAGTTCGGACCCCTCCTCTTTCAATTGCTTGAGCATGCTCCAATAGCTCCCCAACGGCAGCTAATATTAGCTCTCGTAATATATTCGGCTTTTCACCCTCTTTAAATATCCATGCCATAGGCAATATTTATATGAAATAATTCACAACAGCAGACTGCACTTCTCAAGCATCTTTTTTTTTTTGTCTGCTAGGCTACTTCTTCCCCGCAATATCGTGCAGCAACTGCTTGCACATAATTTATGTATTCCTTTGTGGATTTTTACCTATGATGTATATACTGAAAATGTTTGCCAAATGTACTCATAATAAGATATGACACTGCAAAGTGTAGAGAGATTTATGTGTCAGTATCACAATAAATTATTAATAGTTAATTCAATAAAAATATTTTTAATCTTAAATTGTCCCTTATCAACAATTAACCTGTCTCTGTCCTGATTATAATCTGACAACATAAGCATCTACCTACAGCACACTATTTCCAGAGAGCAGAAAGTAAATCCATAATGCTCTTTCCATTACCCGGTATTCTAATTTGAGATCTTTTTTCTTCATCTGAATCAAAAAGGCACCCAACATCAACATTTTTAAAATCATTCCATAACTTAAAAACACTTAGCTTCCTTTTTCAAATAGGACTATAAAGTGCATCTGTTTCTAAGGATATGTATTTTAATAAGCCGGCACAAGGTTAATTTTAAAGTCCAAAGGCACAATTAGACTATGGAAATTATACCAAAATGCATGCTTATGAACTGACCAGTAAATGAGTCCCCAGCAGATTGCCAGTGCAGCCACTGACATAGCACAGCTCAGTTGTCACTCTGCTTTATAGTGAGGCTTGTGTCTCACATCAGCAGCACATTTAGAACCTATTACACTACCTATAAGGTAACCTGGGAAACACTGTGAAATAAAATTGGTAGAAATGTTTCTTTTTCACAAGCTTGTCTGTTGCTATTATTAAGAACGGTGTTTTCTGAAATAATTATGGTGAATTTTTGTTTGTTGGTTTTTAAGGGGGAGAGAAAATTAGAGAACTTGTACCTATTATATGTCAACTTTACAAGCTAGACTGAATCCATTTCAGATTATAGATACTGAGTAGAAGCGAAAAAAGATGGAAATAAAGAGCTTACAGAGCAATTTAAGTAATAGAAAATAAAAATTCAATCTGTTTTTGTGCACCAAGAGGGTCTGAGTTTTAAGTAAACTTATAAAACATTTTGAATACTGACAGCATATAAAGCTGCCAACAGTGAAATGCTTCTGATGTACTAATTAGAGAAATGTAAAATATTTGAGATCATTACTAACATGATTTTGGATAAAAGAGTTGAAGCCAAAGAGTCTTTTGTCTTCTCTCGGAACTTGTTTGCCCCCACACTCTTTTCTTTGCAGAAAAATTTTACCTTTGCCGCCCAAAAATCTCACACAATAGCTGTCACAAGCATCTGGTGATGCAGACAGGGAATATGTCTACTGCAGAAAGAGTAGCTTTCATACAGTCTTCCTTCTCCTGTGATGCGCACAGCAATACCTGTCTAGAAGCTTTCTATTCTACAAGTCACTATTTAGATTATGTATTCTATCTTAAACTACTTCTTTAACTGTGCATGTCCACTGGGAATACTTCAGAGAACGTCTCCAGAAATCTTGCCACGTTACAGAAACCAGGGGCTTTTATCTTAAGTACATGAAAACAAACTAATAATCATTGTCATCACCATCATAATAATCAATATATCTCTATGTTCTCACCCTCTTTTTACTTTTCTGATATTCTTTCCTAATCAAACCACAGCCTCAAAAGATGAATGACTGTGGTTTCCTACTGGTGTCTGTAGAAAAAGCGGAAGTACAAAATCAAACCAGAACGGGAAGAAATCAGGCAAAACGTTTCTTCATTCCAAAGATGCTTTACTTAATACCAGATTGCTTCTTTAGAGAGAACCTCAAGCAGACCAGAAACAGCACCGTTCTAAACTGAAGTAAAAACAGCTTATTACAGAGAGTTCTTGACTTGCCATCCTCTCCTGATGTCTGTACACTTGGCCTTACCACTGCACTTGCCTAGCAAGTGGCAGCAAGAATCAATCTAACAGAAGCCAAGCGGTGGTTAGGTGGCACCACATATAAAAGAAATACTGGATGGACATGGAAACAAACCACCACAGAGCTGGCTATTATACTGGTGCCACAGCTCCCCAAAATAGGTAAACCAAGGTGTAGTTAGCTGCACAAATAGGAAGCGAAAGGTCCAGGTTTCCCCAAAGAGCAAATGCTCCCACTGCTTCCATTATTTGTTAGATAGTCTCCATGTGTCACAGGGGAATTGGTTCCCCTAGGTGATACAGAGGAAAATCAGCCCTGAAAAGAGGGGTAGATTTCCACTCCATCAGCAAATTAAACCAGCTAGATTTTAATTGTTCAATTACAAATCAAAACACTTGGGGAAGAAAGGCATAAAAACTTAGAGCCAAAGGTAAAGGGATCCCCTTCAGCAGGGGGCAGATATCAGATAAACTGCAACGTGAAACTGCACTAGAGATGACATTTCTGCAGGATTTAAGAGCCAGTGTGATTACAGGAGCCACAATATAGATAAAACCTGTCTTCAGAAAAAGACCATCCAGATCAAAAGAAAGTAGGGACGTCTCCACCAAAATACAAACCCCTCAGCTTGGTTGGTACAAGACACTGTAACACAACAGATTCTATCATTGCTCTATTACTACTCCTCAATATTCGTATATGCCTGCATCAAGCTGTGTTTACCTGACATGCCATACATGCATGTCTTTTCCACCCACACTCACTATACTTTTATAAACCAGTATGTTCCATGGAGGCAGATTTGGGGGCTATAATCTGTACTTTTCTGCAGTTGAAGAGAAGCATACTTACATTTGCTCTACCTGCTCCCATTTTCTGGCACTTTTTTAATTAGCAAGTCCTGAATGAACATGAGATTTTGCAGCAATATTAAGCCAGTTTAGTTATTTCTTCTTCCAAGATTTGTCAGTTCAAAAGTCAGTATAAAAAACAGTGTGGTCAAACAAAATGGTCAATGGCTATTCCCATCTTTGCAACTTTTTCAGTAAGGTAAGAATGTCTCAAAGAAGGAAATACTGCCTTGGCAGCTCAGCTTTTCTGGTACGTATATTCTTACCCAGAGACAGACTTGCTACTGAAAGTCAGAAAACACCAGGCAGTTGCTGTGTGAGTTCTCCCTAAACCAACAGTGCCACCCATCTCCAGCTTTGCAAGCTGTAAGCCCTCCTTTTTTTGGCCTCCCCATCCTTCTCTCACAGCAGCTGGTGCTGCTGGAAAAAGAGAAGCTATTGTTTGAATGACAAGGTGGATACCCTACCGCTTACACACACAGAGGATTAGTTAGCACTTCTGTCCCCCAAATAAGGTACAGTTTAGTCCATATAGAGTACAACTTGTCGAGTAGTCTCAAACTCTGCTGAGGAGCTTACATAAGCTTCCCAAATCTTATAAAGCAGAAAAACAAGGAACCTCATCCTTACCACAAACAAACAAATCAGGCTTACGAAAACAGCAGCATTGAGAACTATGGCTTCAGTGTAATCTGAAAGCTTCAGTTAAATGGTGCTAAAAAAATCACATATTGTTTTACCATGTCTTGGTAACACCACATTCTATTTTTCGCACCAGAAGAACACTATCTCCCCGATATCTCCTTTAAAATTACTAGAAGAGTCTGCTTCTTGTCTTGGCACAACACAACTTCCATGGCAACTAAAAACACCCTTCATGCTTATTTTAGAGAAGCCAGGAGGCTCATAAAGGAAACTAAAGCAGAAGGAACAACTTCCCTCACAACAAGGTGTTGTGTACCATGAACTTATGGGTGTTTAAACCAAGACCGACTTCATTTCCTCTCTGTTTTTTCCATCTTATTTTACCATACTGAAATGGCATTTGACACCATCTTCAATTTTAACGGCACCTGATTAAGATATTGCAAATACCTGATTATCGCTTCACAAAAGCAGCTGCTCATAGCAGGCAGTTTACAAATGCCATCTAGGAAGAGTGTTCCCTAAGTCCTTCTGATCGTTGCATACCTTTTGCAATGCACTGCTGGTCACTCCTCACTTCAGCTGTGCCCATATATTAGTAACTGATTTGTATTAATAATGAAGGATGCTCTTAAGAGCACTCGCTATTAACTCTGTTAGAGAAGCATGCTGCTACAACAGCTTTTTCTATTTGCATGGCATTTCTTTTTCAGGAACCTGACATAACAGAGCCAAAGCATTCTTAGTAGCTGTGCTTCTCTATTCTTTACTAATTCTTATTTTTTGAGAATTCAAAACAAATAGATTTCTGCCATCAGTGCTGGATTACTACACCTGTGATCTAAGTGTTAGTGAGCTCCAAAATATCCGAGAGAACTATCCAAAGCTAACCAAATAGCACAATGCAGGTATTTGACAGCAATCACAAGACCAAAGCCTGAACAGACAGTGCAATAAAAGCCAAATGCTGCACAGGGTTATTGTAGCTTGAATAACACTCTGAAAACTACAAATTGAATATGGAATAATATAAAGCAGACTGGGGATTCAGAGAGAAAAAAAATCTGAACCTAAACACTAAATTCAAGACACTTGGCATTTCTTGGGCAGAAGTAAAAGAACATACCTTTGTGTATTGGGCCAGGTTGGACAGAGCCTTGGTTAACGTGGTCTAGTGTACGGTGTTCCTGCCCATGGCAGGGGGGTTGAAACTAGATGATCTTGAAGGTCCTTTCCAACCCAAACCATTCTATCATTCCATGTTTCTAAGAAGGGAAAACCTAATTATCTATTACTGTACATTTATTCTATCTATTGATTGCAAAATACATCCCAAACATTAAAACTGCAAAGCACCCAACAAGGCATAGAAGTTCTTTACTATCTGGGAGTTTGATTTGGGGGTGGGTTTTTTGTTTGATTTGTCTTTCTTTTGTTTTTTACTTGAAAAAAGTGAAAGCAAATCAAAACCTTACAACTTGAGAAACTGAGGAACATGTAAGCTAGGAAACTTGCTTAAAATACCATTTGGAGGCAGTATAAACCAGTGAAAAAAATCTGAAGTCCCAGCCTCCTCTTTTCTTCTCTGTCCTTCTTTCAATTAGCCCTTAGTCTCTCAGTTTCTCTTGCTCCATCAACACACAAGTTTATTGCCAAAACAACACTGGAAACTCCTTCTTTTAATACATTCTCTATCTTACTACTTTGCTCCTCAGTTAACAGTGGTATAGGTATCCCACTGAACTGGTTTTCTTATTTCATATCTCACAATACTCAAAACCTCAAATAGAGAGTACATTATGTATATGAAATACCTTTAGCTGAATATGCGCAAACTGAACGCGTGCAGACTTAATGCAGGGAAAACACAGCAACACCTCAGGGTAGAATTTTGTTCAAGGGAGAAAGGGAATATCTGCTTATACTTATGAAACAATCCCCCCTGAAGGAATTTCAGCTGAGACAAAAGAATCCCTAACCAACAATAAAATTAAAATTTGGTGATGATGGCTACATGCCAAGAGCTGCAGTGCTCATGCAATAGGTAGTGCCTCTCCATTACTGGCTCCAACATCAAAGCTCAGAAACCTGGAAGTCTCTGGCTTAGAAAGCAGAAAGACAATGCTAAGACTTTGGGTTTATTATGCCCCTTTGAAAGACAATTTTTCAGCTTTCAGCAAATTTCCACTAGCACATAAAACTTACGATTTGGACAAGATAATATCCAACTTCTTTTTATGTCTAGTACTGTCGAGCAGTGCTACAAAGGAATCTTTAACTATCCCTACTCATCCCATGACCAGCTTTCATTCCTTCCTTCATATAAACATTCGAGTTTCACCAGAATCCTGATGGACAGACATGCTGTTGGCCATGATCTCCATGCAAAAATAAGTTTTTATCTATAAATGGACTATAACAGCATTCCTAGACCCTCTGTTACTGTCACGATGTCATTAAATTAATTCAAGATATTACAGGTAAAAACACATTCTCCTTTCAGGTGAAGAGCAACTGTGTACTTAATATTGTTGCTGGATTAGACCCGTTCATTTCACAGTGCTGAACGAAGCCAAGGCTAAGTTTTGTAATTACAAGTTCCCCATTCTGAAAGAAAAAAGTAATTGGAACTATGGCTACTTCATATAAGGACAATTCTTTACCTTGTGATACAATTTCCCCTCAGTTGCTGTTAAACAGCATGTTAAATAAGATATTTGTTGTATAGGGTCAAGCAGTTTTCCCACAGAACAGATGACACTCTATTGAACAGAAAAAGAGTTCAGAGAGTATTCATTTCCTCTGCACATGAGGATTGTTGGGTTATGGTAGCCTTGAGACAGAACTGCAGGCACCAAAAGCTGGATTCTCAGGAAGAAAGTTAGGAAGTGCTATATAATTTCTTAATATTTGTCCATTCAGTTTTACCTTGAATAAAAGCATGTCATATGGATAAAACTCTAACAAGCAGAGCATTAGCAGCATTAGCTCCACATTCAAGACTTCAGGAAGAAAAAGAGTACCTTTGAATTGCTACTCAATTGAAAGGTGATCTAACTGCCATCATCTGAAGGGCAGCATCTGAACTGCCACAGGAAGGGCATTTTAAAATTACTGTTTTAAATATCAGAATGCCCCATTTTGCAGCAAAGACATATGAAGATCTGGTTTTACTATAAATATAAGTTCTGGCATTCAACTGCAGCTTTGTGCTGTGCTGCCAGTTTACAATCCCTGCTGCCAGTTTACAGTCCCAACATTTACAGACTCTATTCCTACAGAGACTTTAAGAGCAAAAAAACCTTCCTTGCTAGAACACTATAAATACAAAATAGGCTCTTACTGCTGTATACTTGGACTACCCTTTCAAGTCAAACATTCATAAGACTTTGTATGCCAAACATTGGTTTCTGCTCACTGAAAGCATCAATGCTACAAGCAGTCTGGCTAGCATGGGGTTTTTGCTGTGATTGAGTCTCTGTAAACAGTACTATCTATCCTTATCTGGCCACCCTGTGTCTGGAGAACTTTCATGTGTCTAGAAGTGACACCTTCCTGTCCCAATTCCCATTTCAAAACACTTTTTACTCAGTTATAAGTAGAACACACATCAGTGCTGCTGCTCAAAGTCATCAAATAAACTGGCTTTAGGAAAAGACACTGTCTACACAAAGGCCATCATCTGCCTGAACCGTTCAGTGACTCGCTACACAAAAATCAGTTGCTTACCAGAAGTGTGACATCCCTGTGTTGTCCAAGCGGACCTTAATAAAGCTTACAAAGTCAAGTCACTGCAAATGGGATACAAGTATTCTGTAGCTAGAAACAAGATCTTCTGGTACTTTTTAGAGAAAACAATGTCTTTCAAGCAAAAAAAATATTACCCTGTTATTCTGATCTAGCATTGTGCTACTCTCTTCAATATCATAGGTGAAAGAGTCAATGACTCTTAAGAGCAATGAGCAAGGTCTGGAACCAGTCACTCCGGGTACAAAGTTTTTCATATCTGATCCTGCACACTTGGATGGTTACAGGGTTTCTCACTTCTGCCTTGGGGGCTTGGGGAAGGAGAAAGAAAGGAAGAAAATAAAAATTACTCCTGGTAGAAACATTTTCACAGAAAAAAAAGGAGACCAAGCCAAAGGTTTATTTAAAACATTATCAATCCCCCCTCCCCACTGCCAAAAGAAAACAATAACTGAATCCTAGCAATACATCTCTCACTCAAGCTTTTTACTCACAGGGTGGCTGGAGTGCCCTTGTACAGGCACTACTCTCTACTCTATATACCCTGCAACCTCTTGTCAGGGCTTTAGTTTTGCTTTCAATCTACTTGGGCTTTGGGGGGGGGGGGGGGAAAGGCAAAAAAAACCTCTCTAAAAAGATCATTACGATTAATGAGGGGGGGAAAAGCAAAACTGAATAGAATCAGATTGTGTCAACCATGCCAGGTTTGCGTCACAGAGGACAAACCTCAGAGGAAAGTCATCAGAAGAGGAATTACATTTCTATGATAAAGATGAAGGGTGAAC
Source organism: Nestor notabilis (assembly GCF_000696875.1). NCBI lineage: Eukaryota > Metazoa > Chordata > Aves > Psittaciformes > Psittacidae > Nestor > Nestor notabilis. The sequence goes on from NW_009922141.1 coordinate 165,112, forward strand.
ATGAGAGGAAAAATGAGCAGAAAACTGTGTAAGGTTTCACTCATACAAGCCAAAAAAAGCCCCATCTCTATTCTTTCCCTTCTGAAAGGCCATAAAGAATAAAATACTCCAGCTGTTAATTTTAGATGGCTTTCCTTTCTTTTTTCTTTTTGGAACTTGAAAAGTGATTTCAAACCAGTTCTTACCGTTTCCTCCCCTCATTAGAAAATTCTGATCACACAACTAAAAGCACTGACACCTGGATGAACTGAACTGCTTGCCAGTGTTACAGCAGGAAGAAAAAAAGAAGAGAATTCATCAATTGCACTACTGAATGTGAGTTCATTTATACTGAAAAAATGCGCATCTTATTGAATGAAAGCAGCATGAAAGGAAAACGCCTCTGCAGCAGCACATCATAGTAGCATTTAAACAGTCGAGTGTTCAGGATATCTTTTTTAAATCTAAAAAGGAAATAAACCCAATACACCTTCTCAAGCAAAGGTTCTGGAACAGAAAATAATCAGGCATCCCTGTTCTTCCTAAGGGTCTGTTTGCCTTCTGCCTCTTGTAGATGCTGCACAAATTAAAATACAAACCTGCCAACTGAGCTCAAGCACTTGAGTTATGTAGTCCCTGGATTTTAATTTCATTCTGGATCAAAGAAAAAAACATTATAATGTATGTGCATTTAGTAAAACACGATGGTAAAAGAAATTACTTTATCTCAAAAGAGATCTGCCACATGCACAATGCTCTACCTGGACTCAGAACTGAAATCATCCCTGGAAATTACATATGGAACCTTGTGATCCTCTCAGAGCCCAATAAATGCTGTTATCTCTGCCGTAACGGCTGTTTTAAAGAGAACACTTCAAGGATACTTCTCTTCAATCTGACTAGGTAGACGTCAACCTTACATGTTTATTATCCTCATCCTATAATTAATTGTTGCTGTCTGCATATAAAAGATAGCATTTATTGTAAACAACATCATTTTTTTCTACTCCATCAATGCTATCCAAGAAGCAGAAGCCAATGAAAGCACCACAAATCTGGGGAGCCAGAAGAAATGCCAATCTCTGCCAAAAATCTTGAGGTTGTGTTACTTTTGAACACTGCACTTACTCCAGTTGCTCTTTTTTAATTACATGCATTAATAGATAACTGAAGAGATATTTTACATGCATAGATATCTATATTACATGCATTAATAGATAACAGAAGAGCAAGTCCACTGATCCTAAGATTTCCCCTTGACTGTTTGCGACTTTTCCCTCAAGAAGCATTTACTCCAACAATACTTTGCAATTACAACCAGGCAAGTATCTCTTCACATTTACTACACCACAGACATAGGTTTTAAATTCACCCACACAGTGCACTATTCATACAGAAAAAGAATATGAGTATCTTCCTATTGAGCTGTTCTTTTCCTGATGTATCTTTCTCCAAACAGTTTCTAATGGCTTATTTTCCCTGCTTTCCTGCTTCCTATCCCTTTCGCCCAAATCTTTTCTCCACCACAGCACTGCAGCAGAAGTAAGCATGTTTGTGTTTGGTAAACAAGGAGAGAATCTTAAGCAAGACATAGAAAGGGTGTAAAAATAGCTCCTTTCCCAAGCCCCCCAAACCCAAACTTATTTAGAGAAAGTAAAAACAGAAACCAACAAGTCTGATCATAAAAGCTGTTGTTGGGTTACTGAAATTAGCCTTTCCTTTCTCCATTTACTACAAACGGTGCCATCTTATGCAGAGCTATCACCAGTGGTTTTCAATTACAGTAATACAGAATGCAGACTAATCTTTGAAGTTTCATTAACACATGCATGGTAATCTGGATACACAAGGAGCACTGGCTGCTTCACGCCTCCTATGTGAAACAAAAGTCAAACTTGACCACCTGAGTCATCACCTACACTGACTGTAGAGGGAGCCTCAGTAGGTTCAAATTAGTTAGAGATATATTCATAGAGCTCTTGAGAGGGGAAGACAGTTAACCTACTTTTATTTATACAGGCAACTTTATCAAACTAAATAATATGCATGGTATCACAGTATTTCAACCACTAATGGTATGTTTATTTCAGTAAAATCACAACTTAGTGCCAAAAGGACAGGAAAATTCTTCGTGAAGGAACTGCTGAAAAAGAATCCCCATTTTTTAAAGAAAGTCTACCAGACTTCTGTGTGCAAGGTAATGTTTCACTATTAAAGCAGGCACAGTAATCTCCCAAACTGATGATGTGATGTCTGTAATTTAATGATTATTGTTGAAACATGATTCATTTTATTACTGATTCATTTAACGCCAACATAGCAAGCAAGAAGAAACAATAGTTGAGGTCACCATGAAAAAAAGCCTCATGTAGCACAGATGCTGGCAGTTAATAGAGTTGAAAAGTTATGTGCTTAAGTACAACCAGGGTATCACATCTGATGATTAAACTCAAAGAATGTCAGAGAATGCTCTGGCAGTGATACATGAAACGAGGAAGTGTCAATTTTTTTTGCTTTCCCAACAAGAGGGAAAAAAAGAAAGAAAAAAGGCATTTTTATTGTCATAGCACTTCCAGCAAGTTGATATTAAAAAGGAGATTTCATGCCAAAGTCGGCTGTTTAATCAGATAAAGAAGGCTTTCCTATTTCCCATTGTATAGATCAAGTTGGCTACAGGAGCCACACAGAGCTTTGAGTAGCACATTTTTCCGTGAGGGCTGTATCGTTTGATCATAGCAAAGCACAAGGACTGCTGGGTAATGTGAATCAGAGCCGCAGAGAAAGGGAGCCAGGCAGCCTGCTGAGGCCAAGGTAACCATGTCACCCAGCACCCCACAGCACTGCTCCCAGTGTGGACCAAGGTGCATGCAGGAATCGCCTGTCTCCATTTACACATTTGCCATGGAGGTTTCTGCATGGCACCCAATTAAAGCAGTATGTTTTCTGCAAAGCCCAGCTATAACAATTATAGTATACGCTTTTAAGGCCAGCTCCCCTGTACTGATGAAGATTCTCCTGATTGCCTTCAAAACATGAAATTTCAAACCCTCACAGCTTTGAAAGATGATACATAGAATTTTCTATCTAGGTCCTTGCAAGAGATGTAGCAATTTATGAAGCCAATAAAACCCTGTCCTCTGAAGACAAAGTTTCTGCTAGAGGACAGGGCACAACTAAAAAGGTGTGAGTCTACCTGTGATGCTGTTTATAGATTTCCCCAGCAGACTGGGAGCAGCAGTGCATAAGGTCATCTGATATTCAAAATGACGACAGATGAACCCATTGACAGGTTAATAGGTCAGAAGGGCCCCCTGAGCAAGACCAAGTTTAGCTTTTCACTGGGTACTGTACCTGAAACACCTCCCTGGCATTTCCAGCCTCCTAACCTTTCTACATTAGCAAGCAGCTCTTCAAGCCTCCATTTCCTTCTATTATTTCCTTTTTCACACACTCAGGTTCTGAACCAAATCTGGCCCTGGGCTGTGAAGCAGGCACTGCAAGGTGACCCATCCAAACATTTCTAACTCTTTTCACTGAAACCCTGTTGAAGCTGCTGGCCTGGAGAAAAAGTCTTTAAAGCTGCAATCAAAAAAGTAGCAAAACACCACCATTAGTCATAGCCCCTGAACAAACACAAACTCCAGCCACTATGTGCCACCATATCCTGAAATGCAAGCTACTTACTTTGCCATACTTCCAACAATACTGCCATTCTTCCATGCACTACCAGTATTGGTGACAACTCAAAAGACAAGTTCTAGTCCCTCTGCTTAAACAAAGCATGTAGAAGCGTGTAACATGAACTAGGAGTTAATGTACTGCCTTGGCGTTATGCTGTATTTTTAAGTAGGAGCAACAGCACTGAGACAATTCCAATTAGCTTATTTATTTTCCGAGTGCCTGTGGGCAAGAACAAAACTGGTTCTCATAAAAGAATTTGGAGTAGAATAAAAGACAGCACTGAATGTTGAGGTTGTTTCATGTAATAGTTCTAAAAGAAAACAGTTGGTGTGGACGGGGTGGTAGTGTTTTCATGTTGTTGCTCCCCACACACACATTATCATCCCGTTCTCTTCAATGTTAAGTTTGAAAAAGGGAAGTGGGTTCCTTTCTGATCCGTGAACTGCAGATAGTCCGTACACCCATCCACTCAGAAAAGAGAACAAAGGACTCACACAGCAGAACTTAGTTTTGATTTTTCCATGACACTTGGAATAGAACCCAGGACACCAAGTTTTCCTTCATTTTCACATGCTCAAGTTTTGTAGAGGTAACTAAACCTCTACAAAAAAACTCCTATATTCCCCTTTCACTTCTTCAGAAGAATCTGCATTGCCAAGACACCTGCAGCCCAGAACTTTAAATTCCATATTTGGAATTTAAATTCCAATTTGGATTTAAACTCAGTCTGGCATTAACTACCATATTATTATTTCTAAACACAATATTCATTCATGCAAACACTGCTTGGAACTGAATGATCTCATCTCCACGTGACTAAAAAGAGTTTTGAGTTAGCAATTTTTCAGGTACAGTTATGTCAGTTTGCCATTAAGAAAGCTGCTATTCCTTCCAGCAGCTCAATCCTAGAATTCTAGGTGCGAAGGAACCTCAAAAGATCACTGGGTCCAGTCCAGCCTTGTGGAAAAGTGAGCCTACATGAGATTCTCTAGCACTTTTGTCCAATCACATCTTGAAAATCTACATGTTTAGAAATGAACAAAAACACAAACCCCAACACCTAAACTACAAAAAGGTTACTCCAAGGATCACATAAACCTAGCCTGAAGACCAAAAGCTTTAGCTATCAAATCATACCAGTACTCTTAAATTAATAAAATCCTCTACGTGCACAGGTGCTACAGCAGGATAAAGATGTCTGCAGTTTTGAAAAAGCATTTAGAGAACTTAACACAAGCTACCTCATCACTAGCACATTTGTACCTATTAATATAAAACTACTGAGCATAGCTGTTACCAACATAAAGCAGCAAACATTCAAGCACAGGTACTTAGGTAATGGGAACAACAGTACCTGCAACAGTATTTTGCAGTTTGCTCCGTGTTAGTAGCTCATTAACAAAACCATCTCAATCACATATTCTTAACTCCAGTTGCAGCAATTCAATTCCATGATATGCTTTTCATCAGTAACAGGCTACACTGGATATTTTGCCTTTTCTGCAGAAAGACAACTGCAACGTTGATTTTCCTGTTGTGTTTTTCATCTTCCTTACATGCTGTCCATGACATCCTCCCATCTGCTAGCGGCTGCTTTTCCAGTCTCCATCTTTCTTCAGAAGAAGAAAAATGTGAAGAGGTCATTTAATTCTAACCTCACCTAAATGGATATATGCTCAATACAATTTAATGCAAATGATCACGGAAGCAGTAAGCCACGGGAAGAAATCAGCACATCCTACAATTTCTCCTGTTATTAGAAAGGCTTTCAGTGCACTTACAACAACATGCTTGGGCCCTATTATACACAGAAACTACCTTTGTCAAACTAAGCCAAAGGTGAAGAACTTTTTACTTGCAGAGGCAAAAATAAACCCTTACAAAAAATACCTGGCATACCACTTTAACACACTTCATGCTATTCATTGATAATGTAACATCAGATAGCCCAGAATTCTCAGGCAACCTTTAAGTTAAGCCAATAAGTCAGCTCTAAACAGACACATAGTTATGTCAACAGCAGAAAGGCAGGCTAGTTAAACTCAATGTTTTTATTGGCATTTTTACTGCGGCTAAATTTGGAAGTCGCATCACTTTAAAATTATAGGAGGAATGCTAAATACTTCTCTGACTATCAGAAGGCAGCGGAAGACAGGGTAAGAGCATGCACTGAAAAATCAGCTCTGCTACCTGTGAAATGGAGGTGCACAAGCCGGTGATAAATGCAAGTGCTCAGAGAGCAGAAAACAACTGACCATTTCTGAAGGCTGAAGGGCAGGAAGTTTCCTGGTACAATTTGCAGGTCAACAGACCCTTGAAAGGAGACTAAGATAACATTTCACCTACTTTGGAAAAGAACAGGACTAAGAAAGGGAAGTCAGAATTGAACAAATTATTCTGGAAGAAGCACTATAGCAGGACACTGGTACTATCCCATTTTAAGGTTTGAACGTATATACATTTCTCTCAGCTGAATCACATCTGAATGATTAAAAGAAGTATTTTCCTCTTCATTCCTATCAGCAAACTTTTTGGGCTAGATAAAGAAAAATGCAAGGTCTCTGTTTCCCAGACTGGGGTGAATTTAAAAGTAAGCAGCAATTAGGGTTACTTTGAGAGAGAGATCGGGATGCTATCAGTCATCATTATCACATAATAAAAACAAGTCACAGTATCACATACAGATGCTGCTTGGTTTACTAGCAAGATGGGAAGCAAACTGAGAATAAAGATAAAATACACTGCAGTGAAGTCACTGTACTGGATTCATGACATCATAATTGTTGCCACGGCAACTAGCTAGTATCAAGCACAGAATACTGCCTTCACTGCAGAATCAAGGAACACCTGTGCCGACACAAAATAAATGTTCTTATTCAAACACAAATCTAGTCAACTACACAGGAAATAAGATATTACCGTAAGTAGATTGCCTTTTCAATGCCTCTTATTTTGGTCACCTGGTGTGAGACTTTTTAAACACTCTGGCACACACACAGAGGTCTGACAAAGTATACACATGATAAGGACTCTAATTGAAAAAATGATGGTTTTTCTTCCACAGTGTTCCTCAGCTTTTCCAGTGCAGGGTATTTCTTCTCTTTGCATTTCCCTCTCCTATGCATATGATTGCAGTCGTATAGAAAAGACATTTTCTAGTTCTTATGTCCACAAGCCAGACACAGTCAAATTGGGACTATGACAAGCAGCAGAACAAACCGATAAAGAACACGTTCCACATTTAGAACCCACAACTCCTTTTGCTTAGGGACTGCCCCAGCAGGGCCTTTAAACACCAGTGTGTTTCTCATATGCACTCGCTAAGCGCAATGCTTCAGACCTGCAGGGCTCTGAGAACAAGGAGAGTGGCTTTCTTGCAAATAATTACATCAGCCCTTTTCCTCTGAACAGTCCTTTTCTTCCATGAGGAATACCTGCTATTCATAGCTCTTTACCGTTCACAAATATAAAAACTTCAGAAACTCAATCTTTCCCAAAAAAAAGCTAAGCATCTGACAATTCATCCGGTCATAACTGGGCTTGTGACTAACAATGCACAAATGCCACATTTGTTGTTGCAATTATCAAAAATTTGTTGAAATAAATAAATAAATCACTCAGTATTACAAAGGCACGTGAACGAAAACACACCTGAAATTTAGCTTCTTCCTAATAACCTGCCGGATTAAAGAAAGTCAAGAGTTGGAGGTCAGTAATACCAGTGTCTCACAGTTCAACCTCAGTTGATTAGCACCAAATTCAAAACACATTTTAACAGACCATACTATACAGTAAAGTATGTTTATTTGATAGCTCAATCGTTCTTGAAGAGCAATCCATAAATTATTGCTGGACCAAAGAACATTCCCACACAATCATATGTAATTAGTCAATGTGTCTGAACAGGTTCAGTATCCACTGGGGGGGGTGGGGTGGTGGTCAGCTTCAATAAGAGGGGAAAAAACCCAAACTGCCCCAGTTACCAATTAAACTAGAGCACCACATTTCTATATTGGCTTTGTGCCCTTGTTGGACGCTTTCTCTACTGCTACCAAGTACACAGAAGGACAGAAGCACTGAAGTAATCTGCCTCTCCAGTCCCTGCTCTCTGTATAAAGACTGTCTCAACAAGTGAGTATTAGGCAGAGAATGCAAGCAATAACATGAATTTCAGTTACAGATGATTAGCAGACAGCTGTATTCCATATACTTCTGTCTTCAGTGTTCTAGTATTATTTCATACAACCAAGAATGATGACCACTACTTGAATAATGACACCATGAAAATCTCCAGTTTAACCAACCTTCCACAGTATGAAGTGTACTTGGGAGATTACAGTAAGTTGACAACATATTCTAAGGAAATTCTTAGTGTGTCAATACACTCCCTGCCACTGAAAAGTAAAGAAATCGACAATCTTCCACATATTTTTATGAACTTTAGAAACAGATGCTGCCTTTGGTGCTAATAGCTTGTTTATACAAGCATATATCCCAATACATTGAGAATAGTTACTACAACTGCCACAAACTCAGAAAACTGGAAGACGCAAGTTGATAAAACCTCAAGAAAGTTACATTAGAAATGCAAAGTTCTCAACTTCTCTGCAATTCTGAGGATAAATTTCTCGTGGTGCCTGTATCATACAATTCACAGACCTGTTTGTGACATAAGACAAATGGCAATGACATTCCCTTCCTCGTTAGTAAACACAGCATTTCTAGCTCTGACCCACACCGTATGAAATCATTACTTTTAAGTAATGAAAAAAAAAAAACATACCACTGTGCCAGCAACTAATTTTGATGTTTGAAAGACTGACATTATGTGATCTCTTAAGCAACTAATGTGTCTTCTCTGAGTGCACACAGAAAATTACGGATTGTCTCAAGACTTTAGAGAGCTTTTTATATAACTTTAAAATTAACTTACTGGATTAGGTTTTCCCCAACAGTCCTTCTGTTAAGTCTAACTTTTGCTTATGTTCATGCTAGATAGAGGAATGAGAAGATGTAAGCAGTGGATCACCCTTGTACATGGTATTTTTTCTTGTATTATTCATTTATCAATATTGTGACAGGAGCAACAACTGAAAATTTTCTGATAGGATCCTAAGAGATACCTACAACACTCGCAAACCTGGCTTGAGACACCACAACACAAGAAACACTACCTGTCTTCTCTTCTCTCCCCCAGCAAATCAAGGTGAGAAAGGCGAGGAGATTTAAGATGCTAAACGACTATTCTAATGTTTTATGCCTTTATATTCAAACTTCCATACCACAAATCCTTTTCACTATTTTAGAGTTCATCATACACAATTACTGAAAACCTAAGTGTATAAGCACAAATACAATGCTGTGTCCTTTACATTTAGTTGTTAGTTTACAGTTATGTTTACTATGGATATTATTAAAACGGATTATAAGATGTGCCCAGATCCATTTTAAATTTTAACTATGTTGAGAATGATACAATTAAGTAGTTTTTCCAACACAGAACACTAAAGCATGTTCATAGTAAGTTTAAGGGCACTGGGCTTTAGTCAGTCCTTAGCATATTTGGAACAAGTCTCTTCTTCACCACTGAACTGAACTGAACCATACAAAGTGTGACCATGTTGCAACTAGGTTCCAAATCAAATTAAATTGTATCATGATAAAACACAGCATTTTTATCTCTCAGAACTAAGAGGAGGTATTCTTTACAATGCTATTGCCTCCCACTGCAATGAGAAAAAGAAGTCTTGAACTGAAATAAGATCAAAAATAATAGAGATTTCTGCATTTCCTTTCTGTAAGATAATTCTCAAACATGCTCAAGGCCCTCAGTGGGTCTTCAGGAGTTGAGAAGCCACTCAGGTGTAGATCTTCTCCATGAAGCAGTAACAGAGGCCGAATTTTTAACACCCACCCTCTACCCTTCCCATATCTTTACAAAGTAAGACAACAAAAGGAGCTTCCAGTTCTCTAGTTCCCTGGTAGGGAACTAGAAATTGGAGAAAAGCCCTTGGAGCAACCTCTGTATTGTTTCCCGGAGGCGAAAATGTGCAGAGCAGACAAGGAACATAATCTTTTCTGAACACTTTAGGACAGGAAAAGAACCACATACAAAAGATGAACTGAGAAACAAGTGGGAAGGTGAGGGATTTCTGGTGTTTGGTTTTTTGATTGTTTGTTTTGGGTTTCTTTGTTTGGGGGGGGTTGGTGGCTTATTTT
>NW_009922142.1:0-1108 GCF_000696875.1 Nestor notabilis
ACAATATCCTAGTCCATAGTTTCTCACAACCTCATGACAGTCACACGGGCCCACCTCTAGAGCCTGTCCAGGTCCCTCTGGATGGCTTCCGATCTCCCAGGTGTGTCAGCTGCACCACTCAGCTTTGTGTCACAAGCAAACTTGCTGATGGTGCGCTCAATCCCACTGTGCATGTCATTGATGAAGATATTAAACAGTACAGTACAGTCCCAGTACAGACCCCTGAGGAACACCACTTGTCATGGTATCCAGCCAGATATTGTGCCATTGACCACTACCCTCCAGATGTGACCATTCAGCTAATTCCTCATCCACTGAACAGTCCGCCCATCAAATCCATATCTCTCCAGCTTAGAGAGAAGGATGTTGTGGGGGATCATGTCAAAGGCTTTACAGAAGTTGAGATATACAACATCCCTTCCCTTGTTCACTGATGGAGTCACTTCCTACTAGGTTGGTCTGCAGGACTTGCCCTTGGTGAAGCCATGCTGACTGTCCCAAACCACCTCCCTGTCCTCTATGTGCCTTAGCAGAGCTTCTAGAAGGGTCTGTTCCATCATCTTCCCAGGCACAGAGGTGAGTGTGACAGGTTGGAAGTTCCCAGGGTCCTCCTCTCTATCCTTATTAAAAATGAGTGGATTATTTCTCTTTTTCCAGTCACCAGGGATTTTGCCTGACTGTCATGACTTCACAAATACCGTGTACAGTGGCTTGGCAACTACACCAGACAATTCCCTAAGGACGCTGGGATGTATCTCATCAGGTCCCGTAGACTTAATGTATATTCAGGGTCCCTAGGTTGTCATGAACCTGATGTTCTGTTACTGTGAGAGGGACTTCCTTCCCCCAGTTCCTGCCTAGCAGCTCATCCACTCAGAGGTGAGGGGAGAGTCTGACAGTGAAGATTGAAGCAAAAAAGTTGTCTTACTGTCACATTTCTTAGTATGAGTGTTTCTCCATGTCCTGGGTTCAGCTACAGCAGTCATTTTTTCTCCTTCTTAGTAGCTGGGGCCGTGCTGTGGTTTTGACTTTCCGTCTGGGAACAACACCGATGTTCTTAGTTGTTGCTCAGTAATGTTTACTCTGACCACAGATATTCTCAGCGTCT
>NW_009922142.1:1125-15502 GCF_000696875.1 Nestor notabilis
GGGAGGGGAGGCCAGGAGGAAGCAGAGACAGGACACCTGACCTAAACTGGCCAAAGGGCCAGTACAGAAACTGGGGCCTGGATCTCTGCTTGGGTCGGGCTGGGTATCGGTCGGCGGGTGGTGAGCAGTTGTGTCCTCTCCCCTTGTTATTTCCCTTATCATTATTATTGGTAGCAGTAGTGGTTTGTATTATACCTTAGTTACTGGAGTGCTGTTATCTCAACCCATGGGAGTTACATGCTTCCGATTCTCCTCTCCATCCTTCCGGGAGCAGAAGGAGATGGGGGAGAGTGAGCGAGCGGCTGCGCGGTTCCGGCTTGCCAGCTGGGCTTGAACCATGACACTCCAGCATAATTCTTGTCATGCATTCTTTTAGAAGACAAAGAGAAGAAGCACTTTTGTTTACTTGTCCACTCATTCGCCATCTTTCATGATTTGGATGACCTGCATATTAAATGAAACCTTTAAATGCTGGGAAACTTACTCATAAGTAGTAGCAATCTGATCGAACTAGAAATATTTATTGTAGCTAAGAAAATACTCCAGTGGTAGTTGCCTATAATATTTTCCATGACTGGCTGAACATTTGCCTAGATGGATTAACCTGATATTCAGTTCAGGGGGAATTTCTGTTCTATGACATGTTTTAGGATTTTTAGTGACATACAAAGTCAGAGTATTTATTAATAACATTTTGATTTGTTCCTACTTTTTATTTCTAATGAGAGATGGGAATTTGTGAGCTACTACGAGTCTGTAGTTTTTACCCTTCATGATGAAAGCAGTATCCTACTGAGTCAGTTTTGAGTACAGACACATTTTAGGATTTGGATTTTTATGAAACACAGAAGATCTACAAGGTTTTTAAACAACTGTCTTTCCTGGTTGGATGCCATGCAGTAACAAATCTGGACTTGGGGGCATAATCCATTACAGACACTGATGAAGCTTTGATTGAGTTCAGTTTTGTTTATAAAGCTGTGATTCAATTTTTGTGTTAAGTAGATGAAATTCACCACATCTTCCCCAAATGTTTAGCAGTTATGAACTGAATTCTGAATGATTTTCTCAGAATTTACATAAGATGAATAATGGATTAGAAGGAACCAAAAAGGAATCGAATTTTAGCATCTGTGTGAACCAGTTCTTTGAATAATCCAAACAATGGAATAAAGCAGCCCTTTCAGGCTCATTATGAAAACTAATTGAGATTTTATACACAGGCTAGATTTGAAGTCACTGTTAATAGCTGCTGTACCTGTTTAATTGGGAAGACCGGAACAGGTCATCAATTCAGATGACTGTTGAACGGAATTGCGGGAGTAGGTTAAATAATGGATATTCATCCTACAGAACTAACTCAGTGAAAAGGTTCTGCTGCTTTTTGTGACACGAAGATAAGAATGGAGCCAGATACTGATGTTATCTCACTACCACGTTACATATTCCGTCCCTGCTCGTTGCGGAACAGAACTACGGTTGCAGCCTAGCTCATGTGCCTGATGGACACATGGGGGCAGCAGTGGCTTGGTTGTGAGCTGCCTCAGCCTAAGCGATTTTCTTTTCTTAAGCATGATGTTGGCATTAATGAAAAGTGCTGAATTGTTCATTTTGCAAACTGCAGCCTTATAAACTCAATCAACTCTCACCCCCTGCTAGCTTTTTTATGCGTGTACATGGCTATATCCTGCATTATTTCATGAAAAGGTCTTAGCAGAAACTTGGACATATTTATGAGATGAGAAAATATGTCAGTCTGTACTCCAACACAATGACTGGCTTCTGCAACAAGACTGTTAAGTGAGGTGGTTTTTTTGTCTGCAGTGAAGAGAAGGGAAAACACCAAATATCTTCCACATATTTATATTATAAAACTAACACATTGTGGTCATTGCCAACATGGCATGGACGTAACATAGGAAAGCAGTAGTGAAAGCCTGTATATTCCTTTTCAGCCTCTGTGGTCTTGCTAGTTTCCTGTAAGAGGAAATCTTGTAAAAAAAAGAAAAAGAAAAAGAGATGTTTGCTGTGGGTGAGAGTCACCCATAGATTGCTCATGTGTTTGACCTTGATTTTGAATGTTTGGAGGAACTGCCTAAAGGGAAGAGATTCCAGCAAAATTGTTAACACCCTGAGGCCCTCAAACCATTTTAGACCTACTTATTACTGCCTTCAGAGACTGAGGCAGTTTCTGAATATGAAATATTCTTTTCTGAGTGAAGTATCATCACACCCTTACCAATGCCACACGCAAGCTGGAAAGTCAGTAAATACTGAACTTCCAGATATTGAGTTATACTGATGTGTCTTTCATCTTCACAACTGAAAAGGTTGTGAAAGAGAAGAGTAAGAATACTTAATAGACAGACGAACCATAAGTCACAGAATCATCACTTAGGTTGGAAAAGACCCTTAACATCATTGAGTTCAGCCATAAACCTAACACTACCAAGTTCACCACTAAACCATGCCCCTAAGTGCCATGCCTACATATGTCTTAAAGTCCTCTGTGGATGAGGACTCAACCACTTCCCTGAGCAGTCTGTTCCAGTGCTTCGTAACCCTTTCAATAAAGAAATTTTTTGTAATATCCAAGTTAAACCTCCCCTGCTGCAACTTAAGTCAATTTCCTCTTGTTCCATTGTTTGTTACTTGGGCAAAGAGACCAACACCCGTCTCTCTCCATGCTCCTTTCAGGTAGTTTGTAGATAGTGATAAGGTCCCTCATGAACCTCCTTTTCTCCAGACTAAACAACCCCAGTTCCTTCAGCTGTTCCTCATCAGACTTATGCTCCAGACCCTTCACCAGCTTCATTGCCCTTTTCTGGACCTGCGCCAGCACCTTGATGTCTCTCTTTATAGTGACGGGCCCAGAACTGAACACAAAATTTGAGATGCAGCCTCACCAGTGCCAAGTACAGGGCGATGATCACTGCCCTGGCCCTGTTGGCCACACTATTGCTGATACAGGCCAGGATGTCACTGGCCTTCTTGACTGTCTGGCACAAGCTGCTCATGTTCAGCTGGTTGTTGTCTGACGCCCCCAGTTCCTTTTCCAGCCACTCTTCCCCAAACCTGTAGTGTTGCATGGGGTTGTTGTAGCCCATTAAAGACTTTCCACAAAATTTCAAGTTCTATTCCAAACTTAAGCTCTCTAAAAAGAATGTTTGCCAGAATTTAGCCAGAATTTCAAATCCTGGACAAAACAAAACAGCTATTTTCAGTGGAGAGACATAAGGCTTTTAAAACTGAAGCCACAGTTTTGCTTTGTGGAGTTATAAGGCATGTTATAATGACAAGTGACAAGTGACCTAAAATTACTGGATGTGCCTGAAATATATACCTCTGTATGTGTGTGTGTGTGTGTGTGTGTGTGTGTAGGAATGTTTTAAAATTTGCATAGTGCACTGAAAGAAACAATAATGTCAGGTACTTATGAGACCGTGATTTTAATCACCACAATGACTTTTGTTTCTATACAGCTATAATCTTCAAATGACAGGTCAAGACGCTCAAGCAAGTCATGAAGTGTTAGGTGGTAGGAGACAGAAAGCAGCAGCAGCAGCAGCAGTTTAATTTCCTGTGAGCTGTCCAGAAGCTCGGTTCGTTTGAGGTAGGAAAGTGAGAAAAGACCATAGTGACTGACAGCAAGTGTTTATCAGCCAAGGATCTGCCTTTCATCACTGACAATTGCTCAGTTTCTCCAAAGAACTGAAATATACTTCATGCCAGTTACTGTTCTCATTTTTCAAGACCCTGTTCTGGAGAAGCCAAGCTGCTAGCATGGGTATACCTTTGCAAGGTTGTGGAAAGGACAGAGCTTGCAATGAGTTTGACCACTAATGGAGTACATATGCATTTACCTATATTAATATCCAAATACTGTCCCCCTACGAGACGAATGAGAAAATCACATAGTTTTCAATTCCAAAATTCCCTTAAACAAAACTTACAAGACTTATGTTTGATGAAACAATAACAAATGGTTATCATGTATTTTGCTACATCTATTGGCATGCCAAAAGAATGAAAACAAAACTCAAAACAACTTGCTGGGGCTTTCGAAAAACACTAAGACTGCAAATTCCATCTTCATTTCAGATCTTCTTTAGAACCTGAAGAACCTTGCTCAGCTCTTCTAGGCATTTTTTCATGGCAGTAGGTGATGAAAAGAATTTTTTCCAGCATTTCCCAAACTGAACTTGCAAGCTTAGCAGCATTAGATCGTACATATTTTTGTCATGCTTAATGGGGTTTAGTCTTTAATTTTAATTCATTCAAAAGCCTCACTCTGGAAGTAAGCCAGCAAGGATGTTGTTTGAGGAATTAATGAAAATTTTTTACCTGTTGAAACACGATACACAGTAACCTTTAATTTTGTGTTTTGCTGTACTGTCTCTTTTAATGGTTTCTACACTGGTGCAACATTTATCACTTACCTATTTCTTATTATAAGAACTGCACTGCAGAATGTTAATAACCAAAGTGTTATTTCTTATTCTATGAGAATAAAAAATTTTACAATGTTGAAAAATGGTATTATGTAAGAACTGCTTTATGGAGGCAGCAGTAATGACAAAAAAATCAAATTTCTTTGAGATTTGTATTTAAAGCAGCACTGGAAATGTCTTCTTTCAGAAGGTCTTCTGAATTTGACATGCTCATTTTTTTGAGGACAATTATTTCCTGTTACTTAAATTGCAGAAATACTTGCAGGAGAATGTTTTTCTTACCTTAAGTCCTATGCATCCATGTAATACCTCTGTCAGAAGATTTGCTATTTTGACTTAAACTTTTTTTCAGTTCTACTTTCTAGAATATAAACTTCTCAGGCCAGCTAACTGCCTTTTTAAACAAGGATAATTTTTATTGCACAGGTGAATCTAATTTGTTTACGAAAGAATGCTTCTTAAGTATACATCATGAATTATCATATCACAGTCCAAAAAAAAGAATGGACTGTTTGTATGTGTTTAAATGTTAAAAAAGATGACATTTTTTCTGTGATGATTTTGAAAAAAGAATTGTACTGTATGTATGGTGCTTGGAGCTTGAATTTAAGCTTGAAGCTGAAATTAATTGGTAAATCCTTTATCGTTCGTTGGCTCACTTTAAAACTTTGAATCAAATAATTCCTTATTCTCAACTATGGTAGTCTTAAAATAATTCATCATTCATCTGCTGCCATATGCTGAACTAGTGCTTTTAACAGGGATCTAACTAAAAGATTGTGAAATTCAGTATGAAATTTTAAATAAAAAGTCACAATAACAGCAGAATAATTGATTATAACTTGTATCATCTGCAGGAGTTATAAATTCTAATGAAGAGTTAGAACTTTATATGATGGCACAAAAAGAATGTCAATGATCCAAAAGGTATTGTTATTACTTTAGCTGCATCAGGAAATCAATACTTACATGTTACGTAATCCAGTATTTTACCAAGATCCCCAAAATTGCCTAAAGTTATCCAGCCCTATAACTGGTCTTCTTATAACAAAAAAATTTCCATCCAGCTAAATGCAACCCTTGAGTGTTCAACTACATTAAGCTAGGTTATTTCCTTAGATGCATAAATACGTGTTTTGGTACATAACACGAGCAGAAAGCTGGGGACTTACATGTATGTCCTTAAGTCTTACGCAGTATTGATTTCACAGGGGGCAGTAAGAAACTTATTAAGCAATTCATGTTGATATAGCACATGCTTAAAGGTTTCTGAGCCTGATTTTTAGTGGTATTCTTCATCTACAAAAAATGCTTAGTGTGAAAACATAGCTTTTCACTTACCAAATGCAACTTTTCCTAAGGTTGCACAACTTACTCTGAAACTCATGTATACTGTTTCTCATTGTGGGACATGTTTCCTAAACACAGAGGCAGTTTAGGATGTCCTTATTTACTTGACTGAACATGTACAGATCATTGATCGCTTCCTTGTATCATGATACACACAGACACTTTTCCCTGCCACAGCTGAGCTTTGTCTTAAGTGTCTGGGGTGTGATGCTAACAGCTTTTTTATCTTTTGGCATGAAAAAATTGAAGATAAGAACATAAGTAGATATAAAAAAACCTCTCTGCTTTCATCATTTCAGAATGGAAGGGAAACAGAGCTGGTGTATCCAAAGAGAATTCATTGCGTTTGGTTCAATGACATGAACTTGCTTTTAGAAAGGACAAAACCAATCTGCTGTGTCAGCCCTTTTGACAGTGGATGGCATGCATGTTTGAGATATTCAGAATGTCTTGCCTATGTTTGCAGGGCTCTGATTTGTATCCAAATTAATTTCCTTTTTTGTTGTTGTTGTTGTTTTTTTGGGTTTTCTTGTTGTGATTTTTTCGTTTTCTTTTCTTTTTTTTTTTTTTTTTTTTTTTTTTAGTATCAGTGACCTCCTCTTGGCTTGCCTTCCTCACAGCACATTAAAGGTTAGCCACAAATCCCTAGAGGTTCAGAGATGATGGAGAAAGAAGTGATAGTCTAGTTACCTTTTCTTAGCTGTGTGCACATGTGTGAGAGACTAAACTGAGATCACATTCCACTACCTCAAAGACAGCTGTTTGTGGAACTGAGATAAAACTTTACCATCCATTGTCATAAAGACTGGTGTGAAGAGCTGCGGTCCACTGTCTCAAACATGGGTGTGAAGAACTGAGTCCGCTGTCTCAAAGATGGGTGTGAGGACCTGAGATCACATTCCACTGTCCATTGCCTCAAAAATGGCTGTGTCAGGAACTGAGATAAGATTCCACTGTCCATTGTCACAAGGATCCGTGTGAGGGACTGAGGTTCATTGTCTCAAAGATTGCTGTCCATTGTCTCAAGGATTGCTGGTGAAGGGAAGCTGCCGCTGAGACATAATGTTAGTCAGAAATAATGTCAGGCAGAAATAGCCTGACATTACAGACATGCACGGTTGAAGAGCTGGCTGCAAGACCAGTGAAACTGGATGTGAGCATGGGTGGGTACCTCAGCTACAGTCAACTCAGGTTCACGTGCCTGTTGTGCCAGAGTATCCCACATGCCATGGAAATGTGCTGTCACTGGATCACATATTCTCAATATCTCAGTGTTTTTTTTCAGGGAACCTGATGAAAGAAAGGGATACTTCAAAATATAATGAGTTTATCCTGATGTTGATGGCAATACCTTGGAAATTATTAAGATATTTCTCCCACCAACCTCTATACACAACATCTGGGAACACTTCAGGGTGTATTTATTAATGTTCCAGATGTTATATGAACACTGAAAATGATACTGTTGAGAGGACCTGTGCTGACCCTGTAAAGTCACTGTTTTGAACTATGATGTTCTTCTGTGGATCTAAGCAGTCTGAAGTGGCACCTGAAATGCTGTACTCTGAAAACTGACATTTGGCACAGAATTAGCCTTTTATTCAGAAAGTTCACAGCAAGAAACCTCACCCACTGAGCCAAGACACCTTCAGTGAATGAAGTTAGGAGACACCTTAAAGAGGCACTCCTAAGTAAGCTGCATTCCAGCTAGGTCTCCATGCTCCTTGCAAAGTAAGCTCTACACTTACAGCAGCGGCTACACAAATAAAGAAAGTTAACCTTTTCCTATATCCATCTTCATTGTATTATAGCATGAAGAAACACACTTCTGTAGAGCTGTCTACATTCTGGTACCTAACATGCCTGAAAGCATTCTCTTTATGGAAAAAATTGCTATAATACACTATACTTTCAGAATCCAAAACCGACTTTGCTGTTTTCATATTTGTAAAGCAATGATATTCTAAGCAATTGTTTTGTTGAGGTTTTTCCTGCCATGAAGTATATTGTGCATTAAAAAGTATTTAATATTGTATTTCAGTATAGGATATCCTAGTATGTATCAGTATGATATTCGTAATACATCTTTGATGTTTTGGAGGTGTTAAGGAATTGAGAGTTCTACTAGGGCACAAGCTGAATAGATAACAATTCTCATCACCAGTTTGCATTACAAAAATAACAGTAAAAAAAAAAAAAGTGCTATATTTGTAAAGAAAAAAACCTCAAAACAACAATCCCAGCCCTTTCCATTTGACCTTGCCTTAAACTCCAAATAGCATTCATTTTGAACCTTTGCATTCATCAAGATCACAGCTGTAGATTCCTGAAAGACAATCTTTGGCATCCTGCATTGAATATCCTGTAAATAAGTGTAACTTTCCTTCAACTACACTGAAATGTAAAATAAGGATTGAATGACTGGTTCATAACATGGTTTCTGAGTTAATAAGTAGAATTTCTAATAAATCCAGAATGTTTTCAGATTTATTGTTTGTAGCAAATCATATATGTAAAATATTTATTGGATTCGGGCATAATAAACTTCATGTGCAGTCTGATGGAAGTTCTAGTATTGCTTGCATCTAAAGCTTCCTTTTATTCTTCACTGTATTAAAAAAAACTCAAATAATTTTACAAGTTTCAGAAGTATTACAGAAAAACCTTTCCTTTGATTTTTTTTTTTTTGTAATTAAAAGACATATTTTCAACTTATTACTGGATAAATGAAGAAAAACCAAAAAGTATTGTTTTGTCCTTATATCTTTAAGCCGTGAGTCTCTCCAGTGCTGCTTGTTCATGACTGTGTTTGTAAGAAACACACGAATTGCATTTTCCTTCCAAGTGTCTAGAAATGCACTACAAAAAATGAAAAGTATTTCTAAATCAAGGAAAAGTAGAAGGTATTGCCTCTTAACTAAAAAATATAAATCTGTCAGTGTCTTACAGAATTACAGTGTATTACAAAGAGAATTACTATAGATTACAAACCTGGAAAGCAAAAGTAAATTGATGCAAACTGTTTTACCTGTAATTCATCAGTGCTGTTGAAATGGAACAATGTTATTTACCCTTCAGTTCGACTAACACAGAAATTTAGATTCTAGCTGTACTTCCCCAGATTTTGTTCCATTTTGTTTTAATTTTTATATTGTTTTGTCACCGAAAGTCAGGAGAATAAAACTCCTTAATACCAATGTAGCATCAAGAAGCAGTCGTTATTGCGGTGCCAGATGCCCCAGATGCGGGGATAGCTCTGCCTAATATACATGCGAATTCTTACAAGTTTCTTGCTTATAAGCATTCACTTCATACAGCTACATTATAATTCCCAGAAATCTTACATAATTTCTTCACAGAACTAATTAGCAGCTTCAGTGTGCACTTGCAGCCCAGAAAGCCAACCGTATCCTGGGCTGCACCAAAAGAAGCGTGACCAGAAGGTCAAAGGAGGTGATCCTGCCCCTCCACTCTGCTCTTGTGAGACCTCACTTGGAGTATTGTGTGCAGTTCTGGTGTCCTCAACATAAAAAGGACATGGAGCTGTTGGAGCAAGTCCAAGGGAGGGCCACGAGGATGATCAGGGGGCTGGAGCACTTCCCATATGAAGATAGGCTGAGAAAGTTGGGGCTGTTCAGCCTCGAGAAGAGAAGGCTGTGTGGAGACCTCATAGCAGCCTTCCAATATCTGAAGGGGGCCTACAAGGATGCTGGGGAGGGACTTTTCGTTAGGGACTGTAGTGGTAGGACAAGGGGTAATGGCTTTAAACTTAAACAGGGGAACTTCAGGTTAGATATAAGGAAAAAGTTCTTCACTGTGAGGGTGGTGAGGCACTGGAATAGGTTGCCCAAGGAAGTTGTGAATGCTCCACCCCTGGCGGTGTTCAAGTCCAGGTTGGATGGAGTCTTGGGAGACATGGTTTAGTGTGAGGTGTCCCTGCCTACGGCGTGTGGCTTGGAACTAGATGATCTTAAGGTCCTTTCCAACCCAAACCATTCTATGAGTCTATCATGGGTTTCTAATCTCTGGAGCATGCACAGTTTATTTTGAGTGAGGGTGTCCAGGGTCTTTGGGAACCCTGGTGGTCGTATCTTTGTTGACCTTTGGCTGAACTGTTTTCCTTTTATGGTCTTAGGTTGGCTTCTCTTGTTCTGACTTTGTGAAGAATGGTTCCCAGCTCAATGAGCTGGATAAGCAAAGAATGTTCTTTACCCTTTGTTTTGCTCCTTCTTGACATATGTACGGTTTTGTTCAGTTAAAGTTCAACTTGGTGGTTTGCTTCAGCTAACAATGAGCAAAATGAGTCCTCTCCTATTAATTTCAACAACTTTCATTTTTAGATGGATGCCAACCTGAATGTTTTACACTGTCTTCCTGGCACCGAGATTTTATATTTAGTGCCTTGGAGCAGCTAATATATTTAAGTACATTTACAGAGACTTCTGCTAAGCTTTTCTTGCTAAGGAAGGCTGTGCTGCTTTTATATGTTATCTGTTACACACGTCTAACTGTTGTATATTTTTTCCTGATTAAACATTTTGCATTTTCATAAAGGTATGCCGAAAGATCCATATGCCATTTAGCATACTGATCCCTTACACTGCTTTAGAAAATGCTAGTTATAGTATCTGATGAAGTTTCTGTCTAAAGCATCTATCTATAAAATAATGATGCATTAGTAGAAATATATATGTAGAGAGAACAAAAATCCATCAATTAATCTTTCTTTGATAGTAGAAAGTTTAATCTATGAGAGTCATCTCGTGTCTTTTTTATATCCGTTACTGAAGTCTGCAGGAAGTGGAAAAGAAAGATTACTGCTACAGGCCAAATGGGACACTGGTATAGTGATTACATGGATTATAAGCATGTGCTTCAGAAACAGATGATTGCAAAATACAGTGATGTCAGCTGTTTTCCTGACAGTCCTTCAACATGTCTCTAATGGTTAAGGACTCCCTGCCATCCAACTGTTTGGCTCTCATGTTTTTCATGGGGTTTTTTGGCTGCACCACGTGAAATCAATTCCAAGAAACAAAATATTTTTGAAAACAGAAAACAGTCACGAGTTTTATGTACTTACTACAATTGTTCTATTTATGAAGTAATGATAAGTACAGGCAGAGTCCAAAGGGGAGTGCTGAGAATCAAGGTTTACAGCTTCTGGGCCTTATCTAACCTTAATCACGCAAAACCACAAAACCAGTTCTGTTTCTCACTCTCCTAAACTTTTAAAAGGAAATTAACACAAAGCAACTTTGTAGGAAGGCTAAGTTTTGGTTATCTGATGTTCTAAAGAGCTTTAGTATTCTTAGACATTGCAAAATATTCTTGTTTCTTTTCAGATTAAAAATTTCATTTTTCTTTAAGAATGTATGTCTCTCCAGTAAGTTAATTTTGTTCCATGTGGGAAAAACCTGTGCAAGAGGCAGTGAAGATAATGACATAAATGAAGGGTAATGTTAAGAAACCTTACAAATGATTCCAAAATTGTTAACAAGTGCCATCTTTTGCTGTGGGATGTTTTCTGTGGTGTGTTTCCAGTTAGCGCTCAGATTGTTTACAGCACTCAGGCATCTGCAATTCTGTTGATGTGCATTTCCTGAGATGCTTGACACTGTGAGCAGAGCTTTGCTGAGCTTAGAGACAGTTGCACGAGCAAATGCTCTGCTTCATCTTAGTGCAGCATAATGCACTAGAAAAATGGTCAGGAATATATCAACATAATTACAGAAGAACCATGGTCTCTAATTTATTCACAGCTGGAAACCTCACATTGCATCATCTAAACTTTATTCCCTTACATCAGTGTTCTTCTATGTTTCTAATAGAGATCACCTAACCTTTTAGAAGTACACATACACAAGTGCACACTGCTACTGTTAAGCAGCAGGCAAGAAGGCTGAGCACTGCTGTGAAATGTATGTAAATAAATATTACTATACAAAACTGTGGTTTATCTCAAAATTACAAAGAATTAAGTGCAGAATAACAAAAAAAGAATGTGACACTTGGGCTGGGATGCCAGAAGATACTCACAGCAATCACGAAGTAAGTCCCTCCTTCCTTTCATGACACTTGCTGTTTCTCTGGATGCCATGTTTTCATGGATTATCTTCTCCTGCCTTATGAGTAACTTGTGACTTATGGACAATGGGCTAAGTAATACTGCAGATGTACTAATGAGCTCCCAGCCACAGAAAGAAAATACAGACAGCATCTGGAATTAGGCAGGAGTGGGAGGCCTGTTGGAGGGAAAAGGGCAAGAGAGACAATTACAAACCACACACAGATGCTTTGAGAAGTCCATGCTGGCATCCTCATGCCACCAGTAAGTTGTTCAGCTGACAGTACTTAAAGTTATGCCTTCCTAGTTTTCAGGACATGTTGTCTTATGCTTCCACTAAGAGGAAGAATTAGTGTCATCAGGGGAAGTCCTGAGGGTGCAGCCTACAAATCATACTCGTTTGTACAAAATACCAGGTTCAGTTCTTTGGACTGAAGGTCCAAAGGGGACCTTGGAGGCAAGTCAGGTCTACTGTGACATAAAATGCGTATCTACCTTTCTAGCAGAGAGAGCACAAGTCTTAAATTCCCATGGCAAAAGGGAAACATGTTTTAAGTGTCAAACGGACATGGAACTCTCTGCTTGTATTCATAAAAGTTGCTACTCAACTTTAAAAGGAAATAACAGACTGGTCTTTAAATTGTTCCCTTTTTGCTCAGGAAAGAAAGGAGCAGTAAGTGCCGTCACTTTGGGAATCAAGTACTTCTTTATTTGTTTGAAAAGAGTTAAAAATATAGTTGTCTGGGATTTTTTGCTCCTCCCTTCTCCCTTTCCTCTCCCCTCTCCATGAGGGACTGTGGAAAGGAATACTTACAACTGGACCCTTGAAACAGCAGTTTTAGTCTTGGGACAAGGCATTACCTTATTCATATGCTTTTTGAAGATGAAGCAACACAGAGCAGAACTGATGCTGCTGCAGTATTTACTATATGACTATATGTGAGCTCCAAATAAGAAAGAGGAACATGCTGTGCAAAATGTCTGTTTTTTGTTTTTCTCCTAATACATCTGTGTAAAATTATAGCAAACTCCAATTCTGTGTAGAATGAAAAAGGCTTCTAAAGGTGCTCTAAAATTTCTGTATACTTTAGCAGGTTTAGAACTGCTTTGGGTTTTTAACCTTTTCTGAAGCTCTGAAGGCAAAGTTCAAGGCTGCATATTCAATATAAATAAAAAAACTGTAAAAGAACCATGAAGGAGAACCAAATAACTACCCAAGGGGGAATTCTGAAATAAGATACAGGTGTAAACACAGCTGCAAGGGAAATAAATAACTGATTCTACTAAAGATTAGCATGCTCTGAATGGGAGGTACATGTTATCTCCTAAGTTTCTTGAAAAGCTGTACCACCACAACTTGCAATTTTGCTGTAGCTGTAACTTATATGGATATACTTATTAACTATGTTGTGAATTTACACATTCGTTTTCATTCATTAGGTTAGCTCTTTAAAATGCGACTTTGTTAATCACTAGGTACTAGTGACAGTTTTTGTCTGGTAAATATTTTTGAGAGCTCTTTTCTTCAGACTGAAAGCGGGGATTCAAAATAAAGAGTGATTTATAGAATGGCATTAATATTCCAGTAAAAAAAGCCAAAGAAATACTATTGCAAGGTATTTATACGATCATGCATGAGAAACTGAAACCTGGAGCTAGTTATTTTCTGAATGGAACACCTCCATGGGAAATCTGAGTGAAGGGGCAAGCAGCTGTGGCAACTATAAGTACCTCTGTTGCAGGAAGCTACCAAACACTGCTCTGCAGTGCCTGGCAAGATATGAATCTGTCATTCAAGGTGAAGTTCTGTGAATGCTCCAACCTCTAGTCCCCTTCAAACATCTTAAATCACTGTTAAAGTTCATATTCTATTATTTCATAAAAGCATAAAAAGGTGAGAACTGAATTCTTCTTCCTGAATTGGTGACATACGCGATATGTAAGGTCAGAGGTGTAGACAAGACAATACTGTAAGGATGGCTTCTCTACTACCCTAGTAAGCTTGAGGCCAGGTGATGGCTCAACAAACTTTTGCTTCATCCTACAGAAGCAGAGGAATAGCAGCACCAGCAACAAATAGTTTTAACTGGAAAATGACAACGGTAGATGAAATTGCAACAGAGAGGTTACCTGGTTTGCTACCTACGCTAGAATTTTTGATAGTGGTATCTTGTGTTTCTTGAGAAAATTCAGGTTTAAGTCTGTTCTGTCTTCTTGGCCTTTTTCTTTGCTTCAAGTTGACTCTCCTATATTCTTTATTTCATATTAAATTATACAAGCTGCCATGAACTGTTGAACTGTAGGTATTTGTGGTTGTCACTATTGTAATATAAAGTGAGTAAGTAAATTCATCCAGAGACAGTAAATTCATCCAAATTCATCCACCTTAAATGAAATAGGTTCTCTGTTGATAAAGTTCAAACTCCATCTTGTTTTTTCTGTTTAACTCTGAACTCTTGCACTTGAGTTTCAAGCCTAGCACCAGTAACTAACTTTCCATTTCCTGCTG
>NW_009922142.1:15533-17756 GCF_000696875.1 Nestor notabilis
TTCAGCATTTTAACCTGGGTTTTTTGCTGTTTTTTTTTTTTTTTTAATAATTCATTTCTACTACTAAACCCCATAAGACCACAGGAGATATGCATATATGATACAGAAGAGACAATTTTAAAATACTGAACAAAATAATTGAAAATGTCCTTTGTCACAACCTACGTCTTGCTTGATGAAGCTATTATTTAGATAATGCAGTAATTTTCACTATAATGCTTCCTTTCCTTTGATCATCAACGCATCCCAAGACGTAAACACATGCTAAGGCCTAGCACAGTGATAGACGCATGAATGCCTTGGAAATATGGTATCAATGCCAACTGTGCTGCACGGCTGAAGCATTGTTGTATCTGCTATTTCCTTACATAGTAAATGAAGAGAGAAGAACCTAGTGAAACTGTCTGCTAACTCATTTCCAATCACAAATCAGCTAAATGAGTTTCTGGACACCTAAAGAGTGGTCCATTTTTTTTTAAGCACTGCTGTGAGCTTGGAAGATTTCCCATGCTGTCTGTGTATGCAATTCTCCTTGATGGTAACACCAAAAAAAATATTCCATTTTGACTTTTAATAACTGTCCTGGTTCCCTTAATTCTCCAAATAGGTAACTCTGAGATCATAATAATGGGCTTACTTTCAATATTGTCCCACAGACTTGGCAGACTATCATAGAATCATAGAATAGTTTGGGTTGCAAGGGACCTTTCAAAGGTCATCTAGTCCAACCTCCCTGCAATAAGCAGGCACCATCTTTAACTAGATCAGGTTGCCCAGAGCCACATCCAGCCTGGCCTTGAATGTCTCCAGGGATGGTGCATCCACCACATCTCTGGGCAACCTGTGCCAGTATTTTACCACTCTCATTGTAAAGAATTTTTTTCTCACATCCAGCCTGAATCTCCCCTCTTTTAGCTTAAAACCATTACAATTATATTATGATCTGAATTGATATATTGCTTCATAATCAGATTATTCAGCTAACTCCTGTGTCTTATACTTAATGACATGATATGTGACTATGCAGACAACCACTTTGACTAAATCAATAAAAGTATGGTTAGAAACCTAGGCCATTAATTTAAACAAAATTCTAGGCCTTTCATTTATAGACAGGTTGTGGGGGTTTTTAGGTGTACATGCCTAAAAGTTTTATCTGCTACTACTATCTTTGTCCCACTGGGTCCTAAGCACCTGTGGCATTCACTGGAGTTGAATGTGACGGAAGGTATTGACTTGCCCTTTTCTCTGGTGATATCAAAGGTAGCTGCATTTTGCCAATGCAGGTGATAGTCTGGCCATTTGCTTGAAGGTGATCACTTTTAGATAATCAGATTTTACAATTTTGTCTTGCATGCTTGCTAATACATGTTTTATTACACAATCATATAAACAGCCCTTATTGCACAAGCCCTCTGTCTTGCCAAACTATTGGTATAAAAATTTCCGAGAGTTCTCTCTTACTCTTGCACCGGTGGAGTCCGCAGACCTGAGGGATATGGCTCAGGCACAGTAAAGTCAGGACCCTCAATTTTAAGAAATAATTAAGTCAGTAGGACCCCTTGGGAAACTGCCCTCAGGGATGGGGGAACAGAACAGAGCTGGCAGTTCAGTTAGGGGGGCCCCAGGATATTGGGGTGGGGTGCAGTCCACTTTTGGGCTGTCCCAGGCCCATTTGGGGGTCCTGCCTGCTCTTGTGGTGTTTCAAGGAGATTTGGTGGTTACCTAGTATTCTGGGGGGCACCACGATTGCTCTGGGTGGCTCCAGAGCCCTTGGGGGGGGCAGCGTGGTTTTGGGGTGTGCCTTTATTGGCAGGTCCATCCCCTCTGACCCCTTGAATTCACTACCTAACCCCTGTGAGCCTGGGAGGCACTTTGGGGGTGCCAGTGCTATTTTGTGGAGCCCAAAGCAATTTTGGGGTCCCCCCAGTGGATTTGGGGTCCCAGAT
Source organism: Nestor notabilis (assembly GCF_000696875.1). Lineage (NCBI taxonomy): Eukaryota > Metazoa > Chordata > Aves > Psittaciformes > Psittacidae > Nestor > Nestor notabilis. The sequence continues at coordinate 17,483 of NW_009922142.1, forward strand.
CATTTTGGGGGACCACAGGGCAGGAGCTGGGGGACCCCCACTTTTCAGACAACCCCTTTTTCAGGGGGCTCCTGGCCACTGCGCTGAGCCGTGGTGGCTTTGGAGCTGCAGGGTTTGGGGGGATTTGGGGTTTCCTGGTGAGATTTTGGGGTGTGGGGGGGGTTTGGGCTCGGGGGTGCAGGTTTTGGGGTCCCACCTGGCTGCCAGGTGCTAGTGCAGAGCCAAGAGCCTCTTGAGGTGCTTCTCGCTGCTCCTTCAGCCCCAGCACTCATTC
>NW_009922142.1:17791-22846 GCF_000696875.1 Nestor notabilis
CGGTACAAAAAGGATTTGGATCTCGCTGGGTGAAATTAAGACACAAACAAGGTCAAACATCCAAATAATGTAATTTATTATCTAAAACTGTTGTAAAAAAATAAAAGAGAATAAAAGACAAGAAGGAAAAGAGGAAGAGTAGGAAAAAAAAGGATTGAAGCAGTATATGGATAGAACTGCAGAAAGAGAGAGTCAAATAGTTAAGTTACCACTATTTGGATCTCGCTGGGTGAAATTAAGACACAAACAAGGTCAAACATCCAAATAATGTAATTTATTATCTAAAACTGTTGTAAAAAAATAAAAGAGAATAAAAGACAAGAAGGAAAAGAGGAAGAGTAGGAAAAAAAAGGATTGAAGCAGTATATGGATAGAACTGCAGAAAGAGAGAGTCAAATAGTTAAGTTACCACTATGGAGTTGTACGGAGTCCCATTGTCTGGATTGGTGGGAGAAGTCTTCCAACTAGCCGGTGGTCGTGTGGTCCTTTATACCACAATGTGTTCGGATGTTGCTCTTAATCTCCACGTGTAAGAAATCAGGAAAGGAAGGCAAGAGACTGGCATGGCTGAGTCAAGACCTGCTGTCAATCTGAAGGAAATGCATGGGCAGTAGAAGCAGCAGCAGGTATCCTGGAAAGACTACAGGGACACTGCCCAGTTGTGCACAGATGGGCTCAGGAACGCCAAGATGCAGCTTAAGCTGAAGTGAGTCCAGAGGAGGGCCACAGAAATGATGAGGAAATGCTTGGGGTTGTTCAGCCTGGAGAAGAGAAGGCTGTAGTGAGATCTTATTGCAGTCTTTCAATACTTAAAGAGGGTTTATAAGAAAGATGGGAACAGACTTTTTAGCAGGGCCTGTTTTGACAGGACAAGGGGTAATGGTTTTAAACCAAAAGAGGGGAGATTTAGACTACATGTATGGAAGAAATTTTTTACAATGAGGGTGGTGAGGCACTGCCACAGGTTGCTCAGAGTGGTGGTAAATGTCCCATCCCTGGAACCATTCAAGGTCAGGTTGGATCGTGCTCTGAGCAACTTGATTTAGTTGAAGGTGTCCCTGCTCACTGCAGGGAGGGTGTATTAGATCACCTTTAAATGTCCTTTTCAACCCACACTATTCTGTGAATCTATGATTCTATAATTCTTGCATTTTAAATGAATTACAGAGATTACTTTAGTAACTTTGCCAAGTTGATGATCAAACAGCCATGTGCCTCCAATCAACATTAAGTGGAGCTACTGTGCATCCTACATTCTGCAATACAGAGTTGTTATACTGAGCGACTTTTTTATAATTGATATAGAAACTGAAATAGGCAATACCACATAGGAAATGCTAATGCTCAGCTGACTTTTCCCTAGTCCCTTCCCCTGCTATGAGGTAATTTCACATCAAGCAGCAGAGAAAACCATTCAAGCCAACTAGTTATTCATCAGGATTATGATTTTTGAAAATAGCTGCATACTAATGTTCCAGGTCTTCTCTGATGCATTAACAACTGAACAATAACTCTTGCTAGTCATTAGTAATGACATTTTAATAATTTTTAAAGGGACATTTACCTAAGTTTGCTTAAATTAGCTACAGTATTTTCATGTACTTAACAATAAAGCACCTTGTAAAGAAGTACCCCAAGACTGCATTGAGCAGAAAACCTGAAGTGGTATCTACCCCTGAATGTATTCCTATAAAAAACAATGGGAAAATGTGCATAACACCTTCTTCAGTTTGCAGTGAATGACACTGTGTTCCTGAATAATAACTATTGTATTTGCATATAATCTACTCAACAGCTATTAATAGAAATTACGGAACTCCATCACTGCACAGATAAATCTAAAACAAATCCATCCAGAATTTTTGAGCACCCACTCTTACAGCTGTACATAAACTACAGACAGATCAAACTGAAATTCACTTCTACAACTGCTAGTCAAAAGTGGGAAATAATTCATATTCTGCAGCTGTGGACTAGAGAATTAAACAAAATTTCTTTTAAGCATCTAAGCCTGAACAGTTGCAAGTTACCACTCATAGGCTTTTACACAACAGAGGCAACTCTAGATGATCTCACGGACTAATATTTCAATTTTTGTAACTAATTTTTCTGTATATATTTATATGATGCACAGCTCATCCATAACAATAGCCTGTACTGCTTGGCACAATACTTAATTTTGACCTTTGCTGCTTTTGTCTATAGAATTAAGGAAATGGCATAACCAATGTGTATGTCCTTCTCTGACACAAGTAATATGCCCCTCCTGTAATATCCTCCCCAGTCACTCCCCTCCGAGTGACCATCCATGAATAAGAATGTTCTATAAATAATTTACATGGTATAATTAAATTATTTTTCCATGATAATTTAACCTTAATATTATTGTAATAATTTATTATTTATCTGGAAAACAGCATATGCTACATCTCGTGACATGGGTGCTTCTAGTAAAGAAGTGATAGGTAATATCACTCAGGAAGAAAATTTTCTTGAGCTCCCAGCTCACCATCTTCCCTTCCTGTTGTTGCTGAAACATGTCAAGTTTCTCTGCAATATTGTTGCAGAAAAATCCAAAAATTAATTATATATTAACAACTATATAATAGAGATTATGAAAAGGTAATTCTATATGACAGATATCCAGCAGCAACAGCAAACTGTTCTAACTACATAGAATATTTCTACAGGCAAATTAGAATACAGGAGGTTAGCAAATAATGACTGTTAATTCTGCTATAAACACAGAATCACAAAATGGTTGAGGTTGGAAGGCACCTCGGGAGGTCATGTTATCCAAGCCCTGTACTCAAGCAGGGCCACATACAGCTAACTGCCCGGGACCACGTCCAGATGTCTTCTGAATGTCTCCAAAGACAGAGGCTCCACAACTTCTCTGGGCAACCTTTGCCCACGCTCAGTCACCTCATAGTGAAGTATTTCCTGATGTACAGTGTTTCAGCCCACTGCCTCTTGCCATGTCAACTGAAGAGGATTTAAGTCTGCAGAGAACCAATCAGATGGAGGAGGATTGATGTATTTTGTTCTAGTGCCTGAAATCTGTACTGCAGGAAAATCATCAGCAAAATCTTCAGTGCATTATAGGAGATGAAAGGCACAAGTCTTGCAGTTCATTCTGGAAAATCCTCAGCACTGCCAGCCACTCATGGATGCACGATTTGGCATTGTACATGTCTTTAATTCCAAAGGTGTGAAATATTGCCTTCAGTCAAAAAAAAAAAGTTTTTTTATTTTTGGTTTTTCCCTCCCTCCTTCCCCCAAAGCCTTCAAAGACAAAATTCTCAGCTTCAGGTGACATGTAACTATTTGAAATTGGGTCATGGGTAGGACCTGCTGCTTTTAATTCTCTTTCCAACTGTTGAGCTGCTGTTCTTCAAATTTCTGCTACAGAAATTTGCATTGCACTGATTCATTTCCATCTCTAGCATTACCATTTTCTAAAATCTCAATGATTTAATTATTTCTTCTAACTTGAACTGTGGAAGGTAATAGCCATGTCATGGCGTTGCAGAGCTAAGTCAGTGCACCAGTCCTGGGGCTGTGACAACGGGTACCCTCCAGCTCACAGCAACCAGTCCTAGAGATGTGGTGATGCCACGGTAGTTAGAATATTGGCAGTGGCTGTTGCTTACAAAGCCAGCCATGGATGGGTATGAAACTGCCAGTGCTAGCCCAGTCTGACAGATTAGCAGCCAGCTGAGATGGGCAAGGGAGAAATGAGCACAGGGGCAGGGGCTGCTTTGTGCTGCAGCTGGACATAGGGCCAGGGAAGCAACCAGACCAGGGCACACTCCTATTCTCTCCCTCCTCTGCCAGAGAGCTGTACAACTGCCAACAGTCTACCAGACAGGTAAGGCGGATGTGGTTGCTACCTGATGTTTTAGCCATAAACCTGTCTACCTATAAAAGCCGATATATTAAGCTTATATATTCATACCTTTCTAACTGAGGAAGGTGTTTGAATTAAAAAAAGAAATCCTCAGTATTTTTAAGCCTGTTGGTTAACAAAAAACCCCAAACAGAACAGGTTAACAAAAAAAACCAAACAGAACACCCAAAACTGCAAGGGATGAAGCCTCTTTGTTTACAAGTCAATAGAAAAATGGTCAGGTCTTTAATGGAACAAAAAAAAAAAATTGCTATATTTCAAAGTAATAGGTGATTACTTTTGAAGAAATGAAAAACTTGTAACAACTTCTAGGCTATCAGAACAAGAGAAGTGGAAAGAATAAAATTCCACACAGGATTTCCTTGAGCTAGCTAGCAAAACTAATTTAAAGACTGTGCGTTGATTCACTAATGCCTGTATCATAAAAAAAGACAATTTTGCATTATCTATTTAGCTCATGGTATTCCAATGTGCCTCTTAAAATGCTGGTATCTACTTTAAGAAAATCAGAGCTTAAAAAAACTGTCACATACAAGAATGCTTTGAAGTCAACGCATGCTACTTTGCTAAAAGAGACTTCTTGTTAAATTGTTGTGTAAGATAGCCTAGAAGACAAATTTCACTATGCACTATATTTAGCAAGTATAGCTCTTGATATACACAGCACACGGGAAATGGCTTTTTAAATTAAAATTTATTATTCTAGCAAAATAAGAAGTTCCTAAACTCTAAATAGCTTGGTAGTTAGCAGAGAACACCTGACGTACCAGGGAAAACAAAGGCTTGAGCCCAATAATGTACCAAGGCCGAAGGAAGGGTTTCAGGGTGAAATCCTCTCAGCATCGGCCACGCACTGGCCATTTTCAGCTGTCTGGTGAACGGCTCACTCTGGGTGGACAACTGGCCTGATGCGTTCGTTTTTCACCGAAAAAAAAAAAGCCATAATCGTTATTACCTCAAAGCACTCCATGTGTGCACATTTGGTCATCTGACTTCTTACGAAATCTTGTGGTACTACTTATAACCGGCTGCCCTCGTAGTACTTAAGCGACAGGACACTGAGCTTGCAACTGTACCCGCCTGGTGGCGAGGGGCGTTTGAAGACCATTCCCTTGCTGGACCGGGCTCCGGGCAGAGCGGACACC
>NW_009922143.1:0-416 GCF_000696875.1 Nestor notabilis
GCCCTCTTCAGATACTGGAAGGCTGCTATGGTAATCCCAAGCACAACTACAGGCTGTCTGGACACTGGATGGAGCAGTCCTGAGGTGTTGGGACCTGGGGTGTTGGGTGATAAGAAGCTCAGCACGAGCTGGCCAGACCCCTGCCGTGTGCTGGGCTGCATCCCCAGAGTGTGAGCAGCAGATCAAGGGAGGGGATTCTGCCCCTCTACTGCTCTAGGGAGACCCCCCCTGCAGTCCTGTGTCCAGCTCTGGGGCAACAACACAAGATGTGGAGCTGTTGGAGCGAGTCCAGAGGAGGCCACAGAGATGCTGTGAGGGCTGAAGCAGCTCTGCCCTGGAGACAGGCTGAGAGAGCTGGGCTGGTTCCGCCTGGAGGAGAGAAGGCTCCTTAAGGGGCGAACCTAGAGCACCTGGCA
>NW_009922143.1:597-46063 GCF_000696875.1 Nestor notabilis
GTAGGGTTCAAGGCCAGGCTGGACACAGGGATTGGAGCAACGTGGTCTAGTGGAAGGTGTCCCTGCCCATGGCAGGGGTTTGGAACTGAATGGGCTTTAATGTTTCTTCCAACCCAAACCAGTCTTGGATTCTCTGTTTGTAATCAAGTAGAAATTTCCTTTCCTAATGTGAAGTCAGTGTGTTATACCAGACCTCAGAACCACCACTGACCCTGAAATGCATATCACTGCTTTGCACTGGTGCACCATACTTTGCTGGGAAGTGGGAAGCAGTGGATGGAAACTTGTAAAGGAAGGAAGAGGAAAGATCTCTTTCAACTGCTAATTGGGGAAGTGTAAACTTAGTTTTGCTTATGGGATGTTACTACATCAGAGAAGATGAAGCATCAGATGATGACCGCTAAATTGGGGGACTTGCAATTCTGTATTCAGTTGAGCCAGGCTCAAATGGATTTAAAAAGCCCTGAGGCTGTGGCAGTGCTTTATGTAAGTTATGTTTTTATTTACATGCTCATGACAGTTCTGTCTGGGAACACTTGTATGTCCTGCCAGATACTCTGGTACCCAGTAGCTATTCTGTCTTTTTCACCAATAGTTTGCAGCCTTCTGCCAAGTTGTTTCTCTTTTGTTATGAAAGAGATAAAAATAAAATGGGCTGGAGCTTGATCAAGGAATGATTTTAGATACAGCTTGGCAACAGAAGCAGACCCTCAGCAACATTTTCCATTGTAAGAGTTGCTCTTTTTTCTTAACTGGGCAGTATGATAAATTGCTAATTTCAGGTCAGGCAGCTTAAAGTGTGGAACAAAAACAATGACACCATGGAAAATAAAAAGGGTGTCCAGCATATCCAGTTTGAATTTAAATCTGTCTCTCTCGGGGACAGGCTTTAGCAACAGAGATGGAAACACACCTCAGAGGAATATGGCCGAAGTCTAATGAGCAGGGATATCTTTCGAATTCACTCAGAAATGTGGGTTAAAGCCTTTCTTCTGAAAAACGGGTTAACAAAACCTGGTTTTTCTTCACTCATCCCCTTCATATAGAAATAATGCTACTGTGTCTGATTCACTTGTTCTTCCTTCCTTTCAATTTCACCACTGGTTTTTTAGAGGTTAGCATGACAGCAGTAAAAAAACAGTTGCCTCTTTATATGGATCTTGGTCTCACAGAATAAAAGATGTTAGGAAAGGTCTCAAAATGGGAGCTCTTCTGGGCTATTCCTTGTGTATACAAGTCTGTAACAACATTATGAAATATTTCAGAAATGCTTGTTGGGCATTTTCCAGCTTGTTTCAGAAATACCTAAACAAGTCAGGTGCTTAGCTCACATTGAATTTAATAAGACTTAGGACTTTTCTCAATAACTTCAGCTATCCAAATACATATAATCATTGAACTGATAGTTTTTAACCCACTAAAATCAATGAGAGGTAAGTACTCAGTGTTGCAAAATCTTCGTAAACGTGGTTCTGGCCGTTTTGGTCTCTCTTGAAACTGAGATTGGGCTGTTTAATCGTGAACATGGTTTGGAAAAGTTTGTCTTGAAATTTGCTCTGCCCTCTTCCTGAGGGAGATACTAGCCCTGTTTCAAATATCTTGTCGTGTCAGTACTGGACAAATGACCGCTGTTTATCTGCGTTTAGTATATTGAATTATTTATCCTCAATGATTTTACTTTCTGAATATTAGGAGATATGGCTACAACACTGATTGTTTTAAAACCTGGTCTAGTGAAAGGTGTCTCTGCCTGTGGCAGGGGGTTAGAACGGGATGATCTTAAGGTCCTTTCCAACACAAACCTTTGGTTTCTGTGACAATACAAATATGTAAATAAGTAGGAATTTCCTGAATCAAAGTATGTGCTGTTAGTTATTGAGACCTTGCCTATCAAACCAGTTTCATGATGAGTGTTACTGCACTTCTCTGAACAGTTTCCTGTAACACAAAGTTTTATTGGAGGTGAAATGCATAAATCTGAATACAAATTTCACATGTTGCTGCATGACAGCCCTGTGGTTGCTGCTAAATCCCTGCTCTGTGGTGTGATAAAATGCCACCTTCCTGCCTGGGTAAGTATCAAAAAGTACTTTTTTTCCTACATTTTGTCGCATAGCAAACTCATGTCTAATTTACCGTTTATACAAACATTTTCTGGAGTTTTAGTTCTAATTGAATGATGAAGTTTTACACAGTTTCCTGGAGTTATTAGTTAGAGTGACCATCTGTGGAGCTGAAAGGGTCATTAGCTTTCCGTGGTCATTTCCACCCATTGTCTTCCTTTTAGAGTACCCATAAGGATTCCACTTAGCACCCCAGCGTAATGATGGGTTGGCTTTTTGTGTCAGGGGAACACCTGTCCATTAGGGAGAAAACGGAGGCTTTCAACTTGTTTTTCAAGTAGATTAGTTGGGAACAACATTTGGTCACTAGCAGTCTGTTCCAGGCTGCCTCACATCCATGACCCCATGCTGGAAGATGGTGTTGCCTGATCAACCTGCTTCTTCAGGGAGCAATATAGGGCTACAGCATGATTTTCTTCATTGGGCTGTGAAGTAGCACTTATGTAGCTTGATGCTTGGCTGTAGTTTTAATGGTCTCTTTCTACGGAATTCTCACCTGCGTATAACTGAGCTTTTTTTATTGAGTGCATATACCTAGTGTGGAATTAGGGTGTCATCAAGCGTAGTATGGACCCAAGTTAATGATAGAATCATTAGGTTGGAAGGGACCTTCAAAACTCATCTAGACCAACCCCCCTGAAATGAGCAGGGACATCTTCGACTAGACCAGGTTGCCACTACAGAGAGTGTCTACCTTCTGTTTTATTAGTAGACTTCATCGTTAACCAGCAAATTCAGAGGGGAAGAGAACTTTAATTTTTGTATGTTTTTGCATTTGGTTTTCATATTAAAAAGTAATTTCTTTTTCTGCTTTAGTGTCAAACACTTTTCATTCAATAGAATCATAGAATCATAGAACAGTTAGGGCTGGAAAGGACCTTAAGATCATCTAGTTCCAAAAACCTGTATTGCTGATCTCTCTTTCCTCAGGAGCTGGTGTATCCCTTGTGGATTTCAGCTTTATTCATTAGCTCTTCTTACCAATTAATCCTCCTGTATATTCTACTTGATTGTTCTGATCTTTACTTTTGTCCTAAAATGTTGTTCAGTGTCCTGTGTTTATAGGAGCTGTATTCCACCACTGTGACATCTGCATTTCAGGAACAGGATTTCCTGTTCTTTCTGGTATATAATTTCCAAAGTGGGCTTCAAATAAGGGAAACACAATTGTCTTTTCTACAGCACCTCCATAATGACAAGCACTCTGTGGAAATGATACAAAGCCTTTTGATGCAGCCTATATGCTTGGTTTTTAGATGTTTGACTAAATTAATGAACTTTGGGACTTCCAGAAATTTATACTTGTGTTGAAGAGCCTTGGTGAAAATGTGATTCCCTGTACTGAGAGAGGAATAAGGTACTGCAGTTCATTATTATCACATCCTGCCCACAGAAAGTCGAAGGCTGACTGGTTTCTTTCGATTTGCAATTGGTCTGGTTTTCATGACAGACTGCCTCTCTTTTGTTTTAAAATAGCATGAAAGTGATGCTTTTTAGGACCATCAACTTGTTGAAATGGTTGCAGTAGTTTTGCAACAAGTACTTTGAAATATTTTCTGGCTGAGACTGGAAGAAATGAGACTTAGAAATCCAGAAGAACTGGAACTGAGATTTGCTTCAGATTTTTGATTTTGGAACCAAAAGCAGCTGGCTGTGTTGTAATACTTTTCTCCCCTTTTCCACCTGTAATTTGTGGTGATCAGCCTCTGAACTGACTGAATTACTACAGTGCATGGTATTTGCCAGCATAAGATGGACAGAGAAAGGCTTGTGAATTTTCTAGTGTCTTCAGCCTTCTGTTGTTACAAGACGTCAATTCCTTTACATTTGATCAATTTCTGTCTTTTTTTGATTCATACTCACTGTCTGACAAACAGCTTTGCATTTCCTTCTCTTGTCGAATTTGTGGCCACGTAAGTTATCAGCTATAGAGAGGCTGGAGCAGGAAAGCTTGTCCTTGACATACCCAGGGGAATAAAAAAACCCCCCAAAACAAAAAGCAAACCATTTCCTATTACTTTGTTCTGCTGGTAATTGCTGTAGGAGGCTGCCAGAAGGAACAGTGTCTGTCCTCAGGTCAGGATGGTAATCTGTGGTGTCCTGTGTCCTGCCATCCTACAGAAAAATACAGGTTTTGTTTCCTGCAGAGTGAGGTAAAGCGGATGTGGCTTCTGACAACTAACCTTGTGAGCAGGGTGCTCTGCAGGAGGGGTGCAAGGACTGTGTTGGAAGTCAAGGAGAGCATCAGGGTGAAGAGTCACCCACTGTGTTTGGGAGAGGCTCTGTAGCTTGCGGTGCTTTTTCACAACTGAGAGATTTGCAGCTTAAATCTTTTGGTCTGGACTAGTTGTCTAATACTGTGTCACTGGGAATGGTGAGGAAGTGACAGAATCGGTGTCAGTGGATCACTAAGAACATACAACAACTTATGAATACTTTATCCCACAAGAAAGGTCTAATGTGGGTCATTCTTTAGAAACACTTCTTCCCTTTCATGTGTTTAGAGAAAACCTACCTAGTAACTCTGAGCTTTTTGGCTAATACATACAGTAGTTAAAACATCATACAATCCCAGACTGGTTTGGGTCGGAACGGAGCTTAAAGCTCATCCACTTCCAACCCCCTGCCACGGGCAGGGGCACCTTCCACTAGAGCAGGTTGCTCCAAGCCCCTGTGTCCAACCTGGCCTTGAACACTGCCAGGGATGGGGCAGCCACAGCTTCTCTGGGCACCCTGTGCCAGTGCCTCAGCACCCTCACAGGGAACAACTTCTGCCTTATCTCTAACCTAAGCCTCCTAACTTGGTCAGACATATTTCATTCTCCCCCTTTTTCCTACTCTGTGAAACATGGGGAACTGACATTTAGCCATGAGTAAAATGCTTTCTTAACTGCACAGAGCAGCACCTTGCTCTGGTGTTAGTCTTTGGTGTAGCATTGCAGTTCTTCAGATGGTAGGCATGGATGGGATTACATTGTATTAACAAACATAGAGCCATTCACATATTGTGAATCAGTTTTCTGGGTCTAAACTCTTTACAAGCTGTGAAATTTGTGAGGGGTAATTGTTGTATGACAAAAGACTACCAGCAGGAACTATCAGAAGATGCCCATCACCTCTAACAGAGCTGTGAACATCGGTAGCAGTTACAGTACTGAATCACTTGTGCACAAGCAGGATACCTGAGAGGGGATGCTTGGATGACTGGGCTCACAAGAGGGAAAGGGCCACAGAGTTGTGCCATGATTGCCAGCTCTGCAAACTCAGTCCAGCTTGAGGGATGGACAAAGCCCCCAAAATGTGGCTGATTCTGCTTCCAGACAACAGGATGAAGCCATACACACCAGGAAAGCACGAAGCAAAGTAAGTTTACTTTAATGCTTGGATAATAATATTAGTAATGTATGGTGGGTTAAAGCAGAGTGGGGAGGGGAGATAGCAATCTTCTCTCCTGCCTGGTTTATACAAGAAGCACTTCCTTCTCTGCAGCCCCAGTTTCTTGGCTAGTGAACTCAAGGCACTTTGTTTCAGTCCTCTTTAATCACTGCTAATGAGGAAATTGCTCTCAATTCTTCCACCGCTTACACTGAATTGACACTCGGAATACAGACTATCCAGCTAATATTCCGTGGCTGATTAGCCCTGTGGTGACGAGGAAAAGTCTGAACTTGTTGGGTTACATTTCTTCCCTCACCTATAGAAGATCTGACCTGGGGAGTGACTGACTGCATGAAACACTGTCTCTTTTTGCACATAGAACGTGAACAACAGCAAACTTCAGATCTCTAGGTCCTTTTCTCGGTGCCTGACTGAGATGCCTACAACACCCTGGGTGTGCTTCCAATGGTTTGGAGGGATACTGATATTTTTCTGTGCCAACCATCCCTAGAAGAAGGCCACACTCACGGTCAGCCACCTGGGCTTGCTGGGGCTGTGCTGTCATAAAGACATAGCCATTTTGGTATCTCCTACCCTGTCTACATCTAATAACAGCAACAATAGTACCAGCACTATTAGTATTAATCTGTGCATAATAATAATAACTACTACATAAGTAATATCAGGTCAATCAAAAAAACCCTGAACACCTTTAAGAAAATCTGATGCTGTTTTCTAGTAGTTGATAGATTGTTTGAAAATTTCAAATGTTTTGAGGCTTTCACTGGGTGCTTAAAGAAAATGAGGACCTGACTAATGGGTTTTAAAGGGGTTTTTTACTAGCTTTAGAAATAATAACACTGCTCCCCAGGCTGCCTGTCTCCTGACACGCAGCTGCCTCATGGTAAATTCTCTTTTTAAGATAATTCTCTGCACAGATTATTATTTTTTTTTCAATTATTTTTTGTTTTATTTTGTTGGGTTTTTTTAATCACCTTTATGGTTAAAAGAGCATTTCTGTTTCAGTTCAGAAATGAGCAGAAAGATCTAGAGGTTTGGATGACTGTCTTGGCTCTGAGTTTAAATGTGAGCTTAACTTCAAGCAAGGCAGTGGTCTCAATGCTATCAGTAGGGTTACTAATGTGCCTGTGTTTAAGCAGGGCTCAGATGCTACAATGGATCTGAACACTGGGTCTGAGATCTTGCATATTAGAAAAGAAATAGGAATTTCCTGGTGGAGGTACCACAAATTCAAGCTAAAATCCTGCCATCTTCCATTTTAATAATCCATTAATAACTGTTGGAGGGTTTTATTCTGTTATGTGTTTATTTTATTTTGCTGGCCATGTTTGACTGATGTGAAGTCCAAGGCTGAAGTCCTAAAGAAATCAAATTCTGCTTCCATTGCCTGCTGCTGTTCATTTAGGCTCTGCTCCCTGTGGGTGTGTTGATGGGATGAGTATGGCATCACTGTGGGTCGAGAGTGGCTCCCCTGTGCTGGATCAAGTCTCTCTTCTTTTTTTTTTTCTCTTTTCTTTTACAAAGGGTTAGATGTGCTTAATTTATTGTAGGAAACTCTTAAAAGATGCAAGATCCTTTTTAGAGGCTCCTACAATAGCCGTGAAGCACTTATTTAATCCCATTGAATGGAGGCTAGATTTACTAGCTGGGCTAGACATGATTTTTGTTCAGGAGTCATCTTGGAGTACATCGAAGTTTAAAGATCTTTGCAGAAAACCCAAGGAGAAACAAAAGGAGTAAATTTTAAAAGGAACTTTGTCAAGGAGTTTTAGATGTTCAACAGATAGAAAACCCATGGTGGCTTGACTGAGTGTTGGGTTAGCAGAATCGTTACTGATCTGGTGAGACATGCTAATGAGGCACTTTAAATGCAAGTTTGATGGAAAAATGGGCAATTTCATACCAAAGTGCAGCAAGGTTACTGAATCAAAGAAGGTACACTTCAGTTCTGCAAAAGGGGACAATGCTCCATTGTCAGATCCTTTTTCTTTTGACTTTAAACATGTTTTAACTACACTATTTACTAAACTGTACAATGTGGCTTGCCCACTGATTGAGAATTTATGACCAGAAACAAACCTGTTAGGGAAAAAAGGAAAACTGAGCGTGATCCATACTGTAGCTGCATGAAATAGTTCGAATGAACTTAAACCTGAGCACGGTGGGGGGTGCACAATATGGTTTTCAAGCCCAGGGGCCTAGGATCCAAGTTCAAATAGAATTTAGTCTTTCAATAACCATTAAAAAAAAAAAAAAAGGAGAGTGTTTGCAGACATCTGTGGCCTCTCAACCTGTTTTAGTATAGACGTCTCGGTTTTGTCTTAAAAAGCCTACTTCAGAATCATGCCTTGTCAGCCCATCCTGCCTGCAGAATTCCTCGGATTGCATCATGCCTGCAGGTCACAAACATCTCATTTTGCTTTCAGGCACTACAGCTTTTTTGGTAAAACTGAAGAATACAACATCAGTACTTGCTTTTGTTGCCACGAAAAATCATCGCACAATTCTTTCACTTCCATGAGGGAGAATGGAGGCTCCTTTATGTGATTTATTGAGCAGCTTTTGGGTGTGATGACTACACACCAACACAATGAACTGGCCTAGCTTTTACTGTGCTATTTGGTAAAAGAATGGACAAAATTCAGTCGCAGTGAAGAACAGACTTTTCTTCATCAAGTTTAATAGAATTGCAAAGGATAATATTATAAGCCATGTTAAACAGTTGAGAAATTTTAATTTATGATATTTTGTTTAATTTCAAACTGGAACCTGCATGTGGCAATATATTTGTTATTTCACATCTTGTGAAAGGTTGCTCAGCTGGGTCTGAATTCACCCTCCAACTGCCACGGGTTCCCACAAGCACTTCTCATCAGATTCCGAAACCACAGAACCAGCATGAAAGCAAAAAGGTCACAAGGATGGAGAATCTTAAGTTCCATTCACAGGCCTCAAAGTGGAGTTTATATGTGATTTCAAAAATGGCTTTAAATGTTCTCCGCATTCCTGTATGTTTTATTGCTAAGCTTTTAGTTCCTATCTTGGCCTAAGCAAGATTATCCCAGTATAAAGGTTCTCTTTGTACATCTCAAAGTCAAAAATACCTGGTATCTCACTGAGGAGTTCTACATTGCAAGGCCTTTCTGCAAGATACCGGGAAGTTTTATTTGTCAATTGCAATGAAAAGGTCCATAGTGAAAGTTATTAGGTTCAGCATCAGCAAAGATCAGCTGTAGATGTATGAAGTTTCATGGTGCTGCCAATATGGCTCTTGTTTTGACCCTACACCGCAAACAGGAGTTGGCTTTTCACAGCATGTTTATATTTGGGATTAGTAATTATGTCTCCTGGACGTGTTACAAGGGTTGCATCTAGATGCACGTAAATTTGCTCAGTAAGACTTTATCATTACAGTTTGGTATGTTTAAATGCATCACAGGATATGTATAATGCATAATTAGAAGGAAAATTTTAAGGGTTTATGCCGATATTTTTTGGCACAGAGAATGCAAAAGTCAAGGTAATAATAATAGAAATTGAAAACTAGGTGGCAGTAATACCTAGCCAGAGCCATGATGGCATGACACAGTTTTCCTAGGAATTCTGAGCGTGCTGCAGCCCCATACTGAATGGCTCAGCTATTAACAAACAGAAAAAGTACAGGAGCAAGTGTTTATATGGGTTTACTTGCTTAAAACACGGTGTTAGTTACAGCCAATCCTCTTCTAAAAAGGAATAGCAACAGGAACTAAAGTGAATCTCATAGGAGAACTACTTAATGCAACTAAGCTGGTTTAAATATGTATGTTAAAATATGTATGTTAAAAGCAATTTCCTTCCTACTTGCACTGAGTGACAGAAGAGGAGGAGCTGCTTCTGAAACTCTTGTTTCTTGTGGTTGTGGCCAGGGGCCAGCACATATTCTAAAGTCCATAAGCTGAGTGCTGTTCACGTTGATGGTTATATATAGTCTATGGGATGGGTATTCCACTCATGCCAGAGTAAGCTAAAAGCAACATGACTAAAATCAGTGGAATCACTTGGTAGAAGGACTGTTATTTGCTCTGATCTCAGGAGTTCATGATCAACATCCTCATTTAGTTAGAGGCATGGGCTGAAGCTGCAGTCCTAGAAGAGTTAGACAACTGTAAGATTTATTGGGTGACTTCATTGTTTAAATGCAGCCTGCTCTCCTTAGATTCATACAGTTTAATTGCTTGTGCAAAGAAGAATGTGATGTCCTTTCTGGTTAGCTGAACTGCTTGTGCAGCAAGGCTCTGTGGAAAGGTTTGGGGAGTCTTGTCTCTTGGACATGGTTCTCTGACAGTACTGGAAATATGTTGTGTTTGCTTTATTCCCGTGAATTGTTTTGTTTGAAACTGGGTCATCTAAATACTCTTGGAATTGTCTGAGCTGATCTTGCTATAGTCTTAAACTCAAAATAACTCAGTGACATTCATTCCTGCCTATGACATAAAGTTGATGTGCTTCCTCTTGTTCTTCAATGAGAAATATTAAATATATTATAAGTCCTTCTTCTGTGCCACTTTCTGGGTCTAACTAGGATGTAACAACAAGCTCCATGTCAACACTTGTGGGTTTTTTTGGAGGGGGCCTGTTTCTATTATTACTTCTGAAACATGTGCAAGTAGAATATGAGGACATCAGAACTATTGGTGACTGAAAAAAGGGTCTCTTTCCCAAGTTGTCCAGAGTATTCACAAAACCCCTTGTCCCAAACTCAGCAATACCAGAAAGACAATCCATTTTAGCTATAGGATTACTGGACAGGTGCTGGGTACCTGGGAAATAATAGAGAAGTTCTTCCTTAAAACTGAGAGTTTGTTTTACTTTCTAAACAACTCTCGTTTTCCACAGCCTCTGTTTTCATTCTTCCTGACCCATTCTTTATTTTCACACTAGTGATGCTGATCAACCCATTTTTTTCCGGTGCTTTATGAAAAGTGCAATAAGATCATTTTATTTGTGTATTTTTTGCATACGTTCACGTGTTCTCTCATTCTATTAGGAAACAAGTCTTCATACCTGAGCCAAACTGACTCTAAATTCTCCAAAACTAGATTACTTGCATGGAAAATAGGATCTGCTTTGGGGGTAATTTACTGAGGGTCATGTATAAATCTGCCTGTCTGGAATACAGGTTCTCTCAAGTGGTTATCCCCACTCTTACAGGTACGCACCTCACCCCTGCAGCTGGGAGCTTGCTTACAAGCACCAGATCCACACCTGTGAATTTTATATGTATTTTTTATAGGCTTAGAGTGCTCTTGATGGTAGATTATATGCTTGTTCTTGCTCTTCTGGACACTTAGGGGAAAAACTTTTCCATGCTGCTGGTAGCCTGGAGTCAAACCTAATGCATACATAACCTAATGCATACATTTGTGGACTTTTGCCCCAGCAGGATTACTGTTGTCTTTTGATGAACAGAGCTAAGGGCCTGTTGGATATGTTCCAGTGGTTTAAACTTAAAAAAACCTCTGCCGAATTATATTATCAAGCATTCCTGTTGCTTGTAAGAATGCTATTTAAAACAAACAAACCGAGCTGCGACAGATATTGTTATCAGCAATAGAGAAAAGATCTTAGCAATTACTTTTATAACATCAGCGATCTGCCGAGGGTAATTAACATGGATTGCCTGAAGATTGTAGCACACTTTACACTTTACAATCACATCATAAATAGTGGGATATCTGTGATGTCTTTCATGTCTGTGATTCTGCTTTTGTGTTTGCTTGAGAGTGTTAACCAGATGATGCTTCTGTCCATCAATTCTAACAGCCTCTCAATGCCAAAGCTTCCATTGACGGAAACCTTGCCTAAGGAAAGAAAAAAAGAGCTAATATAATTTCTGGGTGAGTTTACTGGATTGAGTTCTCCTCCACACTCCATGCAGTTAGGCCTTGCAGAAGGTGACGTTCCATTTTCCTGCAGAGGGGGGATGGCAGAATCTTGCGTAACAAAAGGCAACTGAAGAGAAATTCTTTATCCTTTCTGGGAACGGCAGCAATATCTTTCATATTTACAGGAAACCAAGAGTAAATCATTAACTTGGAAAACTCAGAAGCAAAAATACTATTTGGATCTGTATATGCTGAGGGGCAAGAATCAATAGAAGTATGTAGGAAGGAAGATACTTTTCTGTGCACTGTTTTCACGGCATAAATTGGTGAAGAAAAGTGTCTCTGTTTCAAGTAGTTGTACATGACTGGAGAAAATTAATATACTTGCATTAAACTGCAACATATATCTTCAGTTTTTGACTCACACCATGAGTTCAGAGAAATAACTGACACGTCTGGAAGTCAAAGGCTATTTTGCCTTTTGTCTCAGTAGGATCAGGACTGAAGCCCAGCGTTACATTTCCATAGCTGTCGCTTATGCATTATGTCAAAAAGAGAAATGGAAGTTTTCCAGCTAAAGAGGTATTTGCCTCTTAGCTAGTCTTTTTTCGGCCTTGCTTCTGTGCACATGTGTGGCCATTTTTCATGTGAGCACAAATCTTTTGGGCCAAGGACAATGGCCCTTAAAAATCTTTTTTTTCCATATGGTGTAATACTGAGGTAATAAACCGGTCACTACTGTGAATGCTATGGTGCTACACTAATGGTGATGAATGCCTTCAGTATTCCAGGCAGGAAGGTGGCAATCCTATTTCTATTTACAGAAACATTAATCCGCAAACTTTTAAACCCTTCTGCACATGGAGAAAAATAAACACGTATTTGCCATGGTGAACTACATGTAGGTATGGTTTTAAGAAAGTAGCATTTATGGGATTGAAAGCCTTAATCTAAATCCCAGAATCGTAGAGTGATTTGTGTTGGAAGGGACCTTAAAGCTCACCCAGTTCCAACCCCCTGCCACGGGCAGGGACACCTTCCACTAGAGCAGGTTGCTCCAAGCCCCTGTGTCCAACCTGGCCTTGAACACTGCCAGCGATGGGGCAGCCACAGCTTCTCTGGGCAACCTGTGCCAGCGCCTCATTGCCATTGTCTTTATGGGAGCTTTTATCTACAGAACTTTTCTTTAAGCTATTTGTCTAAACTAGCATAAGATTGCTAATGATGCACATCTGTGCTTTTATACAGTCGTATAAGTCTTTAGTCATAAATGATCCAAAAGACTTGTATACATAAGACTACCTTTACACAATAAGATGTCAGAAGGTGTGGAGAGCACCTCTGAAGGCAGCATGGCAGAGATGTTTCCCAGTAGAAAGTTTGGCCAGGATCCTTAGGTTACCTTCCTCTTCACCTGTGCGCATTGTGGAAGTGTCAGCTCTGAGGGATGCTGTGTGGATAGGACGTAGGGTCGTTGTTCAGTCTGAGCAGTTCAGTCCTTGTAAGAAATGAAGGAGCAGTGGTAGTGAAGACTGAACAATGTCTATGGTTTATTTTCTTTCTGTGTCCACGGAACAACTGTTATCATCGACCTTTTTTATTGTTGAAGTGTTAAACACAGGTACAGCATTAACATAGATCTAAAGTTATACAGATCCAAATGAGCCCCGTGTAAGTTATTTTCCCTTTTGACTGGATTTATCTATACATGCCTAAAGTATCTTTATACCACTCTACCTGCGGTATAAATACACGGTACTGAGATGCACTCTATTATGCCTGTCTTTTTAACTTCACTAGCATTCTTTTGGATATATAAACACTACAATCTGATCCTGAAAACCTTTCTTGCTCCCACTGGAATCTGGATTTTCAGGCTAGAGGATTGCCTTAAAAAAGAAAAAGCTACCAGTAATACCAAAGAAGTTCTCCTTAGTCAATCCAGGTAGGAAATGTCTTTTTTTTTTTTTGTTCTTTTTTTTTCACGATTTGAAGCATTTATAGATTTTTTTTCCCCTTAGATAACACAACAGTTTTATTTAACTCATATATGCCAAGTAAAAGGCTGACATATGAGTTGCTTGCAAGAGGTTTCGTGAATTCGAAAGGCTCTAAAGCCTCTCTCATTGTGATAATTCAATTAGTATATTGTAAGTTTTATGAAGTTTTCCAATGGATATATTATGTGGAAATTATGTAAACTCCGTACTGGTTACTTGAATGGTGTGGACAATAAAGTGTATTACAGCTTTACTCTCTATTTCCCAGTGAACTTGCTAACATTTTTCAAATGTTTTTGTAGAGACTTACATCTTCTCTGACCTGATAGAGACGGCAAGTAACAGCTATCTATCTCATCTGAAAACAGTGGCCTGAGAACTCCAGTTTGATCCTTTTTGGTTTGGTGTTTGACAGTTTGAGTGCTGATGCAAACTGGTGAAACTTCTGCTCATAGTCCTGCACTTTACATCTGGCTTTCAAGGAAAATACAAGCTCTTATTCTTCACTGATAGTGCTCCACAACCACTGCTTACTTTGCATTTTTTTGATACACAACATACACATGTATATGAATGACCATACACATGTATACACATGCTGGGTGGCCTTGTTTTAAGGCTATCTAAAAGCTTTATGGATTATATAAAGTATACTTCTGAGGGTCCCTGTGACATGTGAGAAGCATTGCTCTAATTTTACCAATGATGATCTCCTGGAGAAAATTCTGATAGAATTCATCAGGTTAGTAATGGTTTTTCAGGTTTCACTAAGGGGGGAAAAGGGATATTTCTAGTATGACATTCCAAAATTGGTTAAAAAGACCCCCAACACAATAACATGGAAAACATTCTTTGTTAGACTACAGATTGGCTTAATCCTTACTACAAACTAATACACTTTTGCTGAAAGGGAATGCACATGGACAGAAAGTCTTTCTAAAACAGTTGTTATGAGTTTTTAAGGGGCTGGTAAGAACAGAATCAGTCTCCCTTCTTTTCTCATTTTTTGCATCAGGAAGAAATTCCTCTCTCCCCCATAATCCAAACACACTCAGCTCACCAGTCCCATGCACTTGCAGATTCATAGAATCAACCAGGTTGGAAAAGATCTTTAAGATCATCAAGTCCAACCTTTACGCCAGCACTTCCAAGTCCACCACCAAACCATATCACTTCTAACATTTTGGTGCTGTATGTTCTTATGTAGTGTCATACAGCTTATGGGAACCGATCTGTGAGTGTCACTTTTGTGTCAAACAAACACATCTACCTCTGTGAATGTCTCTTTAGAAGTGGATGACTTGGCTGAAGGACTCTGCCTTTGGAACATGGTGCCCTGCATTGATCAGAAGTGCCTCTTCCATATCTACAGCCACACAACCTTGACCTGTTGTGTCAGGGGAGCACAGCCCCCACAACACAACAAAGTGCCTGTAACTTTTATTTCTGGGCACCTTTGCTGCTTTGTGGCAGTGGCAGAGGGCAGAGCAGGGGGCCTCGAGCTGCCAGAGCTAAGGAGGAAGCAAATGCCTCTCCTCCTGTTTCGCAGGCTTCTCACTGCTGTTCCTACAGGTGAACAAAGTTAGTGCAATGACTGTTCTTTGCAGAGTGTTTCCCCTCTGGCATCAATTTTCAAATGGAAAATATTTCATTGCCACCATGAACCAGAGACCCTGCAGAGTTACAGAGCCTTGCTCTTGAAAGCTGTCATGAAATAAATACATGTATGAGGTTATAAAAATAGGGTTTGTATGAACTGTCCTCTTTCAGCAAACATTTCACTTCCTATAATTGTGTGTGCTTTTGTTTGGACTTATCAAATATGTGATGGTTCTCCTTCAGGGAGATAAGAAATCCACGCTCCGGATATGCAGAATGATGATGTTGTAATCGCTCTTCAAAAGGAGATCCACAGTAAACAAATGTTGTGAGCCTGTTGCCTCTGCAGCTTCTTTCAGTGAGCTGCAGCACTTCCAGAAAACAGCTGGGACTGTGAGGTGAGGAGACATTTAGCTTAAGCACAAGTAGATAATTTTCCTTTTTTCAGTCCCAGGAAAGACCAAAATGTACAGGTCTGTGTAAGAACACCTCAAAAATACTTGTATTTAATCTTTCTTCTAAGCAGCAAAGTGTTTTGCCTCAGAATAGGTTGACTCTTTGAAGTTTGCCAGCTTTGATATAAACCAGTAAGATTGGAAAACAAAATTACGTCTTTAAGGAAGAGCATTTAGACCCTGTAACGCCATGTAACTGCAACAGGGTTTTAGTGCAAGAGGTCATGAGACTTTTACTGGTGGAATTACACCTGCCAAAATCACAAATCTTGGACATACAAGTGGAACAGAACAGGGCTAGTGATGCTCCTTACTCTGCCAAGGGTTGGACTCCTGTGATGCAGTGTGTTTGGTAAGCATGAAGTCGAACATGGTGAACAGGCTCCCTATTCTCTCACATGAGCCGTGTAGCAGATGCCCATTTCCATCCAGTGTGGAGGTGCCCGATTCATTTCTGTGTTGTGCATGCAGCCAGATTTGTGTTAGTCTGCAAGAGGTTTCTGCTCATAGCTGCTTAGTACTGAAGGAATTGAAAAGAGCAAAGCTCAAAAGCTGTGTATGGTTCAAGGTGTGGCCGTATGAGTAGCTAGAGCAAGTACACATGGCAGCACCTGAGAACCGTGGCAGTAGAGTAAGAGCCTTCGGTACTGTCACGATGCTTTACTGAGAAGATGAATGATGAAATAGTCTCTGAAAGAGACTTTGTATCTTCCCTGTTTTCTCATCTTCCTCCTGAGAAGTGTTGGTGCCATCAAACATATTTACATTTGAAGTAAGATCTGACCTAGTACAGCATTTAACCAAAGCTACACATAGCCTTAGAGTTAAGCATGTACATATGTATTTTGAAAATGGATTACTTTGCATTTTATTACTTATGCTGTACTCTTGGCTACCAATCTTACCTATGACTAAAACCTGTCAGCTAATAAGAACAAGACATTCAAAGGCCTCATATTCTGAGTGACTGTCACTGCCCCTGCACTCAGATCAAACCAACCCATTCAAAAAATGTAAATCCAAGTTGATTTTTCTTGCTTTGAAAACAAAGGCTCAATTGTTAGAATTGTCTATAATCTAAGCACTTTTGCAGAATGTATATGGATTCATGTCCCTCGGCATAGTGCATCCTTTGTTTGGTTTGCTTTCAATACTTTTTTATGTAGGTGATTTTTTTTCTTCCTTGTGCTAAGAAAGGTAGTTTCATTTTTCATCACTTCTTTTCCAAAGAATAAAATGTTTGTCTTTACGAAGTTTTTATTGAATGACAATCTGTAGTCTATTAATTCATTGGCAGGATACTGGTGACTACAACAGTGAAACACAAGCCTTTTCTCAGTGGAATCTGGATTTTCTCTCTTTACATGGTTCAATTACCTAAAGATCAACAAATAGGAGTTTTGTAAACACTTTCAAAATGAGATCAACACCTGAGCACCCTCATCAAATTTGCTTTCAAAGTGTCTGGCCCATCCAAATCCTGCCCAAGTCAGTAGTCTCAGCAATTTAAAAAGCAGGCTATTGCTTTTTAAGTGCTTAAAGATGGATTAAAAAGGCTAAATATAAAAACCTAGATTGAAAATGATGGGGTTTAATTACTTTGAACCAAACTTTAATGTCACTGTCCCTGATAAAATGAGGCTGTGGGGTTTACAGCTGCTATTGTGCCACAAGCATATGAATATTAGGATCTCTCTTTTCTATGAACACTGAAGTTTTGTAATGTTTGATAGCTTGCTGAAACTCTCCTGGACTCTAAAAGTCCATAAAAATTCCATTATTAATATTTCTGTTCTGAAAGATACTTCTAGACACAGAATGCCTTCAAGTAGCTACGTTTTCCACTTGAGTCTCCTTGCATGAAGGAGTATACAGGTACAAATACCCATTCTTAAATTCCATTGCACATGTACAACCTCGGCTGTTGCATTTAAAATTTTCCTGAGAATCCCTTTGCTTCTTGTTCTCAATTTCTTCAAACAGTTCATGTCTATTTTTGCAAAATGAGCTTGCACAGACATTCTGTTCAATGTGATGGTCTTGTCCTGCTTGTATGTCATTCTTAAGGAACAATCAGTTGAAAGAATACAAGTAAACTTTGCACAGTGACACAGGTTCACTTCCAGGGATCCAACATGACAATATTTATGACACTGTTTCACACTGCTGCCCATATTGTTTTTGCTGGTCTCTAACATGCTCAGAGGAGTTTCTGGATGCTTCCACCCATGTAAGAGAAAGCTACAGGTGTATATATTGTACAAAGGCCCAGCCAGAAGTAGCTGTGTGGCAGCTTGAAATCCATGATCTGGTTACAGTACGTGGTTAGATCTGCTGCAGCCATATTCCCACATGTATTGGTTACATGCCAAAATGTTCTGTGAATCCTGCCATCTTCACAGTTGTTTAACTAAGTGGAAGTATTTATTTATACCCTTGAGAAATAGGGTTCAGTTTATTTAAGACTTAACCAAGCGCTGCAGTATGGACAGCACATTGTTAAGCACAGAAACCACAATTACCAGAAAGAACTTCTGTTTTATTTACTGACCCAAACCACAGGAATTCTTTCCTTCTTTTCTTTCTGTTCATGCAGGTACCATACCAGGAGGGTGAGCTCTCTCCAGCTAAGGAAATGAACCTGCACGGAAACAGAACTAAATGCAAGGTAACAGTTTTCTGAGTTTTGGCTATGAAAATGAGCTTCAGACGTAAGAGTGTGATCTATGTAAATTAAATGTAACCCCTCAGTATCAGAAGAGAAGTCCACTCGGGCCGCTTAAGAACAAAAACAAGGGTAAAAAACATGCTGAGGGGCCATGCTACAACACCAGATTAAGGTACCTATTTATGTGAGAAATAAATAATGATGATGATCATCATCATCATTTTGCAAGCTTCTCTGTCTACCATGTGTTACTTGATATTAGAAGAAACAGAGATTCTTGTGCAATGGTTCGTCTCTTTCACAGTGCTAGCTTGGAGCTGCCTTTTGCAACTCAAGTTTATTGCTTTCTTGGACCTTAAATTGGTTTCTTCTGAGTGAACCAAAGATTGTACTGACATAAATGTCACTTGAATTAATGTATTCTTGTTTCAGTCTTTATTTTTCTCTTGGAGCCACTTCTACCTTAAATTACCTCGTATTTCAGGGCTTGAAGACAAGGTCACAGTCATGCAAAGAATTAGAAGTATGGGACGTTTCAAGTTTGCTTTCAGTATTTTAAGAGAAACAAGTTTGAACACAGTTATTCCTGATCTTATGAAATAACTATCAGTGCTAAAAGCCCTTATGGTTACATAAAGCCACTTGCTTAGTGATGTATTCTTCAGCCAAAGTGAAGGGAGTGACAAGCCAAGCCATATAAAGAGCAACACGTAAATCATAGCTGGAGCTGGAGGACTCCTTGGCCACAAGTAATTCTGCGGCTGATTTTAACCTTTGTTCTGATGAAGGTTGCTTTCCCTTTGCAGAGACCACAGCCATACCAAGCCCAATTGTATGGCCACATAGGCTGCACACCTACTACTTGGTCTGTCAGCTGCTCATGAGTGATACATTGCAACAACTCGGTGCACAGTTTTGCTGGTTAGAATCACGGCTCTCCTGGCATGGTCCTGAACTGTCAGCACGAAGGAAAAATATTAGTGTCTAGCATCCAGAGATACTGTTCAGGGAGAGTAAACAACAGTATTAAAGCTCACTTTCTATGAGAATAAGCAACAGATTGCATTTTCCTAGTTACATGGCTGTGTCAATTTTCCTGGAAGACAAAGGCTAAAGGCACTATTCTAGCATAAGCTGAGCTTTTCTAACAAGTGGACTCTGATGTGTTTTGTATTCTTTTAATCCTGCAGTAGTATTCTGTGCACTCTCTGCTTTTTCTAAGTACGTTGCTATTTCTTGCCTTATTCAGATCAGTATCAAGGTTTTCTGCTGTTATGGGGAAATACTTGTCTGCATGAACTAGGTCTCACTCACTTGTGTATATCCCAAGTGACAAAAAAAGTAGGGAAACTGGGAGCAGGAAAGTGTGTGTAACACAGGGTGACCATAATGGGTGATAAATTAACAGTCACTTGCTATGATGGAGAAGATCAGAGTTCTGAACAGACAATGAGCAATCTGCAGATAAGTTAGAAAAAAGAACAGTATAAAGTAAGGCCAGACTTTTCAAGAGTGGCCAACTTCCTGAGACCACAAAAGAATCTTGAAGTTTGGGATTTTGGCAGTCGTGAATAAAGTCCTCTTTCACAATTTTCATCAGAGGACGCAGCAAGGTGGGAACTTCAGAAGGATGAAGCTGGGTTTCTGTATTTCATTTCTGGATACTTTATATTTCACTGTTGCCAAACACAATGTGCAAAGAGAAACTGAGCCCCAAACCTCACATTTTAAATAAGACTACCTTTCTTAAAAATTGCTTATTTATTAATATATGGCATAAATCAATTATGTGATGTCATGCTTCCTGATCATTAAACTTCCAAAAAGCACTGTGTACAGCTTCAGGAATGAAAAAAATGCCAAAATGTACTGTAATACTGAGGCAGGTGCTATCATTTCACAGGTCTCATAGCTTTTTCTTCTGTTGTCCTTCCACAGACCAGACAAGTTCACTTATCACACAATCTTTCTGTGAAAGAAATCAATAAAATGAGTAGAAGCAGCCAAGGGAAAAAAAAAAAAAAGAAGACAAAAAAACCCAACATATAAACCGAAGAATAGGAGAAGTTTCTGCTTTTTTGTGTTTTCTCTGTGTATTCAGTTTGTATTTGTCCACCAATTGTTCAGGCCTCTCTCTTGTCTCTTGGAAGGTAATTTGCTTTTATCTGCTGCCTTGGTTTTCTTATGCTCCTTATGGAGACACTTCCATGTGCTGGATACTTTTTATGTTAACTGGGATGCCTGAATTCACTCTCTGCTCTCAACTTCCACCACTTAAAAATGACAAACTTCGTTTCCTGTGTTTTCCTGAAGCTGCTGCAGCTGGGACAAAGAATCTTTAACCACCTCCCGTCTGATTCATAACCTATTCCCCCTGTGTGTTACTCTCTGTTCTTTAACCTAACGTAAGTGTAGTGTACAAACTCCAATGATTTGCTTCCAATTGTAACTTCTAAATGGTTTTCCCTCTTAGAATATACACGTCTGTTTTTAAGAGGCTTTTAAAGTAGAATGTTACATGGAAAATTTGAAGTGAAGATGCACCCACTTCTATCTTAATGATTTGCGTATTAGGTGCTCAAAAACATTAGGCAATTGTTGGAAAAATTACCATTTGCATATGGCAAGAGAAAATTATTTCCATCAGCTGTTCTGAATAGAAAATGCTGTAATGCTGATCATTCTCTATACATTAGGAGAATTGGCTAGATCCGCACTTACTTTAAGTCGGGTATGTTCATCGGATTAGGGTCAGGAGGAAGTTTGAGGAAATTGCTCCCTTTAAATGTCCTGTTCTTTAAGGAGCTGTGTGGGTCCAACATCTACACATCTAAGCTGTGAAGGAAAACTCTCTGACATAATGTGCAGCAAAACCTGAGCTTCAGTTAAAAGTTGTGGCTCATAAAACTTGTGAGAGTGGTATTCAGGGAAGTCTGATGTTGCAATGCACATTACATCAGTATTGCAGATCTAGTACATGTTGTGCTGCTGTGGCTTGAAATTGCCGACTTGTAATTTTTCTTTTGGATCAACTGAGTCAGCAGGTTGAGTGTATTTGGAGTTGTTTTATTTCCACAGCAATTCTGCTTTCAAGTGGTTGCAGTGAAAATACATCACAACATTTCCTGCATTCCTTAGCAAAAGTCATTGTTTTAAATTTTACTTTCTACTTTGTATACAACTGCGACCCCTGTAAAAAGAGGAATCCTCTTTGTTCATGTTTGACAAGCACTCAAGCCTAAATGTTAACAAACACCAGGGCAGTACGTGACTCCACTAAATATGATAAACAGAAGTAGTTGCGGGGACCTTCCTATCCATTCTTCTTGGATGAGGGATTTTGCATGGGATCAACATCCTGCAATTGAGAGACACCTGGTCTTGCTTCATCTCCTTTCAGACCCGAGCTGTGTTACCAAATGCTGTTACTTCAAGCCAGAGAAGAGAGCTCGCACACTTCCCAGTCATTTGTAACGTAAAGGATAAGGAGTAATGAGGTGCGGGCACGAAAGAAGACCAAAAGAACATGAGAATTATGCACTGCTGACAGAGTTGCTCTCTTTATCAAGGCACTTGCAGATTCAAGCTGGTTGCATGCCCTGGCCATGTCATCAGGTTATCAGGGCCTAGTACCACCTTTCCTCTTGGACAGAAGGAGCTGCACTGCAGCTGCACTTAATGTGTGGTCTAGGCATGGCCTGGACTGGCTTGGATTGCTAGAGCATATGAACATTTGCATTTGGGGTATAGAACTGAAGCCTGGAGGAATAACCACAGCTAGGAAAGACTGTGTCTGCAAGAGAGCGCTTGCAGATAAACAGATGTCTTGCAAGACCTAGGAAAGTGTAAAGGAATGATGTGTAACATTAGAAGGGTTACAGCAGAAAGAACAGGCTGGACTTACGAAAGTCAGTACTGTTGAAGACACAGACAAAGCATGGCAGGTATGGAGGAGAAGAAGGAATCACACTGGACGTGGACTACGGGCAGAGAAGAGCAGAGAAACAACTAATTGCAGAGAAATGCAGTAAAGAAGAATAGTCTGCCCGTAGAATCATAGTATGGTTGGGTTGGAAAGGACCTTAAGATCATCCAGTTCCAACCCTCTGCTATGGGCAGGGATGCCTCAGACTAGACCATGTTGCCCAACGCTCTGTCCAACCTGGCCTTGGTTGGCTCCTGGGATGGAGCGTTTACCACTTCTCTGGGCAACCTATTCCAGTGCCTCACCCCCCTCACAGTAAAGAACTTCTTCACTATATCTAACCTGAACTTCCTCTGTTAAAGTCTAAACCCATTACCCCTTGTCCTACCACTACAGTCCCTAATGAAGAGTCCCTCCCCAGCATCCTTGTAGGCCCCCTTCAGATACTGGAAGGCTGCTATGAGGTCTCCACGCAGCTTCTCTTGTCCAGGCTGAACAGCCCCAACTTTCTCAGCCTGTCTTCATACAGGAGGTGCTCCAGCCCCCTGATCATCATCATGGCCCTCCTCTGGACTTGCTCCAACAGCTCCATGTCCTTTTTACATTGAGGACACCAGAACCGCACACAGTGCTGCAAGTGAGGTCTCATGAGAGGAGAGTAGAGGGGCAGGATCACCTCCTTCTACCTGCTGGTCAAGCTTCTTTAATATACCACTGATCACTGAAGCATTTTTAAGCAATTCTCTTGGTCTTGTAGTAAAACATCTATGCAACGTAATCATGCAAATAATACTTGGGGGTTTTTTTGTGAAAATAACAAAACATGTAAGCCTGGTGAACATCACAAAAATATTAGAGGCTTATTCAAGAGTAATTACAGTCTCAGACATGAAATTAGTAAGAACAACTGTAGATACCAACGTGAGGGGGAAAAGACTGTATGTTCCCTTGGCAAAAGATGGGAACATATTTGTAAAGATGGTTTAAAAGCTTCTGGCATACAGCAGACATAGTCTCAGAGCAAATATATTCCATACATCACTGGAGCCTAACTTGCAGGTTGGCAAATATCCTGCAGGCTTGAGTTGGAGTTCTAATTTTTATCTTCCTCTGCATATTACCTGTGACTATGCAGTTGTTATCTCACTGCTTTCAAGCATTTCCTGACTTCTGTGATTTCAGTCTGTATTCTCTCTGCTTTGGGGCTACTAGCAGATCCCCATGTTTTATGACTTTTAATGAAAGCCATGGTCTTCCTATATAGCAAATAGACTCAAGGGCTGAGAGCCTGGTGAGTGAAGGATATTCAGACAGAAGAAATAGGACAGAAGAAATAGGCAAGCTAGACTTTGCTTCCTTATATGAGTCTGAATTCTCATATATCTAAAATCTGCTGATCGTTTTTAATATTCTAGATGGAAAATGCTTGGCTTAACCATAGTGGATATCACTAGAAAAAAAAAAGAGATTACATATGCTCTGTGTATTATATGTAACTAGTGGAAATCAAACCTCTGTTGCAATGATTTTTGTCTTTGCTTCCATAGAGTCAGTTTCCTTGCACATTCCTCTGAAACATTTGCCCTCTGCAGAATGGTGGCCCAGAGCTGCAATGCAGGCCACGGAGACAGAGGGTGAGAGGTACTTGGAGAAGAGAGGCCTGGGGGGAGCTTACGTACCCAAAATGGTTTTCTGCCCATGTTTAGGTCAATCCACTTGCTGAAGTAAGAAAAGATCCACTAAGAGGTACAGGAGGAAATGCCATACTCCAGTTCTCTTGGTCATTGGGAACAATGACATTCATTTTCCCTCGATATTCTCTTCTGTGTTTCCGTGCAGAATATTAGGTAAGGTTTGAGTCATAACGATGTGGGAAAAGAGCTATTGAAAATATTCCTTTGGTGGGTGCTAGATGGCGCCGTGGATTAATGCTCAGGCCTTTTATCTGGGGGGTGCTCTGGGGCAAACCCGGCTTGGTCAGGTAACAACTTGGCAATTAGTTTGCCTGTGGGAATTAAAGCCTGGATCAATGGAAGTCTTCAGATTCTTAAATCCTCCCGAGTGCCCAGCCTTTCCTGTACGGCAAGGACTAGTAGCTGGAATTGTACCACTATAAATGGGGCCATGATCCTCGGTGGACACCAGTGTCTTCTGCAACAGGAGCCACTTGCTCACCCCAATGGTGACCTCTAAAAAGGCAGGTGACTGAGATAACAGAAATTCTGCATGTTTATTAATATATACAGGTGGAGAAAAGCACAGCTGCTGGTGCTGCACCTGAGGTTAGTCTCAGCTTATCAACCATAACAGTCCCTTTAGGTCACTTACATTAAAAAAAGCAAAAGTAAGAAATCAACAACCCGTAACTTCTTTGGCAACACGGAGATGTATTTCTGGTTTTTCAGGCTATTTCGGTGGTGGTGGTGTTAGAGGATACTCGCCTGGAATCATCCACACTTTCCACTGAACTATACAAAAAAAAAGTAAAGCACAATAGAATAAGCTGGAAGGCTCATCCCTGCACAAATGTCAGCACACTGCTGGCCATGGGGTTTGTATTCAGACAAAGTCTTGCTCTTTCTTTTGTGGGAAAGAAGAGTCTTACTTAAAACCAAATGGTTTATAAAACAATGCAAAGAGACTGGGGAAGACCACTTTATTGTGAAAAACTGAGAATTCAAAGAGCTCCATGTGAGAACTTAAACAACAGTCAGCGATGGGAGCAGCCACAATTAGGAGGATGATCACTGGGCACTGGGAATTGTTCAAAAGGGGTTAAATATCCAGCTCAAGCAGATAGAGTGAACTGTTGCTCTGTGGAAGGGTATGAAGCAAATTCGGAGATAACCAGCTTCAACCTCTCCGGCCCTTCATTATCACCATCACTGGCCACAGCTGTCAGCAGAAAAGCAGATGAATACCTGGCCTAGGAAGCTTTGGAGAGGCTGAGACGCCGTGGTGCCATCAGCAGCCTCAGCTGTGTGGGTATGCGGCAGGCCTCCAGGTTCAGCTGAACTGTGAGGCACGGGGTGCCCGGGTAGGAGGTTGTCCTCTCTGGGTCCCGTTTGTGATTCGCAGTGTGCCAAGGCGGTGAGGTGCGAGACTGCGTACAGGCTGTGCCTCCGCTCAGGGTCCTTTCCCGCTCCTTCTCCTCAGCAGCCACTGGACAAGGGCTCTCCTCTGCTGAGCGCTGCCCTGACACAAACAACTGCCTTCAAGCTTTTAAAGCAAGAATAAAGATGATGGGAAAATAACCTATCTTAGATAAAGCACCTTGGGAAGAAGCAGAGAGGCTTGTTCCAGCAGAAAAAGGTATGTCTCTTTACTGCTTGTGTGAGGGGCGGTGCTGAGGGGACAGGCATTTGTTATGGGGCACATTCTTAAAGCTTTACTTTTTCTTCCTATTTTTTTCCTGACATTTGCTGTTTTATACTCCCTGGCAAGCAGCAGAGCTCCACCGATGCTGACTTGCACAGCCCATAGAGATACTAAGGAAATATTTTTCCTAGCAACAAGCGGCACATGAAAACACCAAGAAAGGCTCCCCCCGGTCATGTTTCCCTTCAGCTTTTGCAGTCATCTGGAGCTGAGATAAGAGCTGCATGGTGAAACTTGCTACTAGCGGGGGTTTCACAGGGCACTCTGGAATAGGGGTACGTGTAAAAGCTTTGTGCCTGTTGCTACCCTGCGCAGAGGACTCGGTGCTGCTGGGTCGCTCTCGTGCTGAGGGACCCTCCTGGGCTCGCTAGTTCACTGAGGTGAAGGGGATCACCTCAACATGGCGGCCATGTGCAGGCCCGGTAGCGCAGTGGGTAAACAAAATGGCTCCTGTGGGGCAGCTGTCTTGGGGGTGCTGCCGGAGGTGCCTGTTCCCGCAGGCCCCAGCACAGGTGAGGCTTTCAGATGTTGATCTAATGAAAATGCAACAATTAATGAGGGCTGAAGGGCTGGGGGATGAGAGTTGGAACCCTTGCTGCTGTGAGGTTGGATAGATGGGAACTCTGCCAGTGCCTTTCTGAGGTCAGTGGAGGAGGAGTAATGGCAGCCTCTGCCCACAGGGGTCCCAAGGAGGCTCCTGCTTGGAGCCAACGGGCAGGCGTCCACCACATGCCATGGTCTGGGGAGCCCTGGCTGCAGCAGGTGCCCAGCACACAGGTATGTGCCATGGCCATTTCCTTTCTATTTATGTCTTTGAAAACCTGAGGGGGAAAATGGGGATGGTGCTTCATCGTAATATGGCAGTATTTCATATTTTCTACCTGCTAGTGGGACAGAGCTAAATTGTGAATGTTATTTTAGCTAATGTGTAATTTTCTGGGACTGAATTATTAGTGATGTGGGGGCAATGGCTGGTACTTGCTTCTGCTTGTGAGTAACTCCCCCTTCTTTTCTGTCCTTGCTCAGCTGTGCTGAAACAGCGTTCACAGATGCGAAAGGCTTTGTCAACACCAGCAAATCACTGCTTCTGCCTCTGCAAGGTCAGCATTTGAAGACAACGTGTCCGAGACCACAGCTCCACAACTGGTGAGGAACATGAATTGCCAGGAAGCGTTTAGGAATTGCACAGTATTAGTGGGTAGAGCAGAAGCATTCTCATGGTAGAGCCAACCTTTGAATTCAAAACCAGCCTTGCACCCATAGAGTGAATATTTTCTGAGTAACTTCAGTGGGGTTAGGATGAAGCCCAGGAGGTTCTTACTCATCCCTTGATGGGTTACTTACAAGAAGAACATCTGCAGAACATGTTTCTGTGTCATCAGTGTGTTTCCTGACTTTGTCTTTTAGTATTTTAGAAAAATTTATTCTTTGGAAAAGCTCAATATAACAAACTGAAAAGCTTTTTCTGCAGTGGAACACATATTTCTGTAGTTGCTTAGAAATAGTTTGCATGCAGACAGAAGCAGATTTGTAAAACTGGTTTGAAAGCTGCATGGTGGGCAGCTCAAGGAAGACCTACATATCCCAGGATAAGAAACCATCCTGCAGGCTTTAACTGGAGGTCAATTTTATGTGAATGAGTATCTGTGTTGTGATATGATTCCTGCAAACTCTGCTTAGTACTTAGGTGGTTTCTGTGTGTGGAGCTGGAATTGGTTTGTTTGGGTTTCTTTGGTTTTTTGGTTTTTGTTTGTTTGGGTTTTTTTTCAGTGAAACTGCAAATAGTCCCCAATTACATTGATTTAACAAACTTTAGAAGAAAACTGAATTGCGAAGGATACAGTTTTAAAAATAATCTCTTGTGGTTTTTTTTTTAGCTGAACTTGAACTTTTAACGGGTTTCAGATTTCCCAGTCACTCATTCAAATTTATCCGGGAATTGTATTGCAGTGAACATCCTAATGTGTAGGGACCAGATAGAAGACCTAAAGGCTCTATTGTGTGACGAAGGCCATATTTTCTGTTTTATCCTTCACTTTTGAGAGGAAGACAATGTGAGGAAATGGTGTGTTGATCAGTATGTTGTACACATCTTATTCTATAGAATGAGAGAGAGACAGGGCAATTGCCTTCAATCAATTCAAATATCGCACTATGAGTCTGGTAAGGTCCCTACCCTGTTCCATACATAGCTAAATGGCTTTTTATTATTTATTTTCTGAGCTGTTACTGAAAGATTCTAAACATAAGTCAGAGTCAATTCAAAAGCATGTATTTATTTTGCGACAGAAGTGGAAACGTCCCTCTCCTTGCAGCTAATAATAGGATTGACATTGTTAAACAATTAAATTGAGAAATATTAATAATAGGTGCTTCATGCATGTTAAACAAAACTTCAATAAGTGCTCTGTTTTATTGTTTAACTGTACGTATGAGTCATAAGGAAAGTGTTAATGTTCAGGATCGGATATGAATCATGTATTTGTGAACAATCTTCCAAGGCCAGCACTGAAACCCCAAACACGTTTATTCTTTGTAGTTAGTCAGCTCTGGGCTTGGAAACTGAAAGTGTAATCAAAGTGAGAGTTTGTTTATTAACTAGCGGAAGCGGTGCATCTTGTTTACACAGACTGATAATGAGAGATGAAAAATAAGGAAAAAAGCTGGTAATGCATGGAGCTGTGTCCCTGGGGTACAAACCACAAAAGGAACCCGAGCAGCAGTATCACTAGCCATTGAATTCTGCATTCTGTGACTTTAAAAGGCAATCCCATATTCATGAAAGGAATCCATATGGCACCCTATTTGTGAGGAGAGGTGCTCCATTCTCTTAAAAGCTGGCTTGAAGCATTTATTGTTCTGACTGCTTTAGCATTAGGGTGAGAGAATTCACTTCAAGGTAACAAACAAAACAGGTGAAATGCACAGGAGTAGCTTGGGTGTTGTTATATATTGCATTGATTTGCATTACAGATAGGAAATTTGAATTGCTGAACGTCAAGCTCTTTGTGCTGGCTGTATTTGGGCATGCTCAGGAAATCAGGTTCTTTCTACGAAGTACTCTTACCTGGTAATTACTTGCAATCATTGGTAGTAAGTGTGTTCCTAATTGCCTCCTCTCTGGAAAGGCATAAGGTGAAAGGAAGGGCGAGTTGTCTGTTCTGTGAGAGGGACAGAGGTAGCTGCCAGACCTTATGCCCAGTATCAGAGGCTAAGAAAAATTTCTGCGTGCTATTTGTGGTTTAGGGAAGACCTCTGGACATCTAGCTCAGCCTCTTGTACTGCCCAACCTTGAAAAAACTTTTTATTGTTTGTTTTCCCAACTGTGAAATGGATCGTGAAAAGCATTTGGTCAAGCTGCCTGTAATCCAATGCACAGTTCCTCCTTTAACTGAATTTTAGTTATGCTGGGAGTGTAAGATTTGTGGAACTGGTTTGGGATATGACTGAATCCGTGTGGCTTTTGCAAAGCTATGTGTTTGTTTATCTAGCTCTGTGTTGGCATTCTCAGAATCTAAAAGTATACTTTTACTAATAACAAAAATCTTCATGTTTTTGTGTATCTGAGGCTAATGTAAAGTTACCATTCTGATCTTTTAAGATCATAAAAATCTGAGTATTAACAATAATACTAAAAAAGAGTGAAAAGTAATTTAAGTAACTCAGCAAGGCTTTGACTGACCCACATCTGAATGGAGAATTCCTGGCCCTATGCTCCTACCACTGAACCTCACAGATAAGAAGTGACATATATTCGCAAAGTGTGTCCATATGCAAACTGTTCTTCTTGAGAGCTTGAAGAACTGGTTTTGCTATGCACTGAAATATGACTGGTGCTCTTGGGCGACAGGATGCTTGGTGTCACAGTTAGCACACTCCCGGTCTTGTCTTGAGGCTACTGCAGCCACCTCCATGTTGCTCTGTGGCATGGGATTTGCCTTTGAAATTTTGTGGAGAGAAGTGTGAGTTGTTTTAACTTCTGATTTTAAAGGACGTAATGGTTAGTGGGCTAATCAGAGAGAGTTAATTGAAGTGAGATTTGGTGGTGGCTGACCAAGCAGAAACATATCTATAGTATGAATCGGCAGTGATTTTACATGTAAATTTAATCTCCAAAAAGTGTCCTAGTCCGTCCGGTTCTTCAGATAGAAAATTTTCTTTCTAATGTGCTAACATTCACATGTTTAAAGCCATGCAGTTGCACAGGGCTTACAATCACAGAAACAAATATATAAAGAAAAAAGGCGGTTCATTTTGCTCTTTTGGTCTGTATTAATGTCCTGGTTAAACAGCTGTGTCTCTTTTGAGTGGGGCCAGACCTGAATGCCACTGCTACTTTCTTCTGTTGCAGAAACATAAATTAACTTTTGATGAGGAATGCTTCTTCCCTCAGCCTGTGTTGATTTCTTTGTGTTTCTAAGTGGTATGCCCCATCTGCTCTCTTTAAGCAGAAGGAGGGAACTTCTAGTTTTAAAATAAAAGCAAATAAAACCCTTTGCATATTATGGAGTTCAGCTTTTGTAATTTTGTGACACCCTATAGGTCTCATCTTCCTTGTGCAATTTCGGTTAGTGTACATATGCAGCCATACAAACCAATGGCCTGGTGTTACTTCGTAGGAAAGTACTTTCTGGAGGCTGAAATTAAAATTGTATATTAACATGTCGTAGAACTTAAACATCCTATTGCAGACACTTGGGTCAGTCTGTGTTGCTATTCTGACAACATTTATTGCTTGGTATCAAATAGTGTCACTGAATGACATTATCTGTGGAGATATATATATATAGTTAGGTATCCAACTAAAACCCTGCAGAGGTCAGGAAGGTGTATTTGAAGACCACTTCCTTTGCAGCCTAGTGTGAGCTCATACCTCTTTCTCTCTCGCTTTTATGTCTGATGTGAGAACTAGGCCAAATAAAAGAGACATGCCTGCAGTGCAGGACCGTTCGAGTTCCTCTTAATGTCTCTCTGTGTTACTGGTGGTGAAGCTTGCCTAGAAGTACGGATGAAGCTGGTGCACTATTGCTCTGTTCGTGTTGTAGTTTAGCTCTGTTAGCCTGGAGGAGTTAGAAGATGTCTTGCAACCTTTCTTGCTATCTCTTCTGTGTAATGCCGTGCAGTGCACATCCATAAATTAAGATGCAGTCAAGCAATTTTTCTTATTTGTGGCTTCAGCCATAGGTCAGATTCACTGAATTTTTTTCTCATTAGAAGATGAAGTTTGTCTGCCATTTCTTGTCTAGGAAGAGTCTTTCTGACTCCTGCCTGCCTTCAGCAGGGTCAGCTTACTGCTTTCTCAAGGTTGAGAACTTAAATTTTGTTGCCATACCTTGTCGGCGGGTAAATAATGGCTGTGCTGAGCTGATTAACAGAGAACATTCAGTTTCCTTATTGCTGATGAAAGGGATGGAATACATATCCAAATCCCACTGGGGGAAATCTAGTCTCTGCTGAACTATGCAAAATTTTCAGAACTTGTGTAATAAAAATGTGCAAATATTAAGTATGAAAGAGGAAAAAAGAACTGCTTTTATGAGCTCTTTCTGCACTATTGCAGTGTGTTTAAAAAAAAAAAAAAAAGAAAAATTCCTTACTCTTTGTCGGTACACGGTCAATAATTGTTACTTAACGTTTTGTAGTTTCAAAGCTCATGCAGTATTTACATAGCATCAGAGTTACACATCTTACCCTAACAGCCTACAGACTCTTACAACCAACGTACTTGCAAACCACCACAACGGCCCCCAGGCTCTAGGTGATGGGACTGTGAATGGAGGCAAACTAAAAATGATCCCTTCAGAGTTGTTCTTTTTAGATACTTGCGTTTAGTGGTGCCCAGCTGCATACAGGAGTTGTTGAGTGCCTGGCTTTTATCAGACTCTGTGCTATTGAGAGAACAGAATGAGCTGTTCTTTTTTCCCGTACTGATTGAAAGATCCCATGTGAATAATTTATTTAGTCCCAAAGGAGGGCTGAACCCTTGTGCTTCACAGTGGTTATCCAGGAGGATGAGGAAGGATTGTCCTGTTTATACAAGGGTGTGTAATGACAAGACAAGGGGGAATGGCTTTAAACTGAAAGAGAGGAGGTACAGATTGGATATTAGGCAGAAGTTCTTCCCTGTGAGGGTGGTGAGGCACTGGTATAGGTTGCCCAGAGAAGCTGTGGCTGCCCCATCCCTGGCAGTGTTCAAGGCCAGGCTGGACACAGGGGCTTGGAGCAACGTGGTCTAGTGGAAGGGGTCCTTGTCCGTGGCAGGGGTTTGGAACTGGATGAGCTTTAATGTCCCTTCCAACCCAAAACAGTCTGGGATTCTTAAGGCTGCTACAGACAATTTATAACAACTTCATTGCTGTATCAAGACCTCAGGGTTGGGGCCCTAGCTTAGAGATATATGGGTTAATTTCCCCTGAAATACAAACATCACTGTTAAATTCTATTATTTGGGTATATTTAGTATTCAGGTTCAAAGTTGAATTCCCTTAGTCGGGGGT
This sequence comes from Nestor notabilis, assembly GCF_000696875.1. NCBI lineage: Eukaryota > Metazoa > Chordata > Aves > Psittaciformes > Psittacidae > Nestor > Nestor notabilis. The sequence goes on from NW_009922143.1 coordinate 32,509, forward strand.
GGGGGGGAAGTCCATAATTAGGTAGAAATTAGCAGCAATGAAGAAGATATTCACTAGAATTTAAGCTTTTATATGCTGTTCTCAGAATATGGTAAGGAAAAAATGCTCTTCAGAGGCATTTATCCTTTAGGAAGTTAAAAGCTGTCCACAGCGTGTTGATTACAAAGTCCACTTTACTGAGCAAGTATTGGCAATGGTTTGATACATTAACAACTCCATTTTCTACTTTTTCACATGAACTTTGTTCTGATGGTTACCTTTTATGGGTCACATTAATTTGCTAAATAAATTTCTTCCTAGAAATAAGAATAGTTTTACTGTTCCATACCTAAATTGCTCCTGTGTTCTAATGCAACAGCTTTGATTTGTGTATTCTGGACTGCCTCTTTCAGAAAGCATTTTACTCTGCAGGAAGAGATGTACAATGGGAGAAAAGGATGCATCCACCAAAAGTTACAGTACTCCCTACCAAATTGTGAGTGTGGGGTTAAAGACAGACCAGGATGGAGATTTCTGTACAGCTCCTTTGTTCCATGAGGAGTCTTCCTCAACAGTGGGAGTTTTTCAGTCAGCCTCTAAACGGTGAAAACATAGAGAAATATGATTGGGGTGAAAGATGGTGGTATTTTTTTATTCCCTGCACCTCCCGTGTGCCCATTTTGCTAGCAACAAAAGAAAAACCTGACTGGCATTCAGCCCAAGTATTTTAAATATTGGAATTAGCACACTGGGTTCACATTCCCATAGTTCCCTGCAGTTGATACCTTTCACCGGGCTATTGATAATCACTGGTTTTTGTTTGCTTCTTCCACTTCAGCAGCTTTGTGGTTTAGTGGCTGTTTGTATAGTATTATTAACACATATACCACTAGCCTGTCATTGTGGACTATTATTTCATGTTTCTGTATGTTTATTACCACTCCTTTACAGCCTTTTTGTCAATTTTTATGTGGGTGAGTGTACTGTGCTGAATTGCAGAGAATGGTACTGATACTAGGAGGCGGCTCATGGAAACTTAAAGGCTTAGAATAGTTTATAGGGGCAGGTGTAAGAGATAGGTGTCATATTTATGGGTATATGAGATTGTAGTGAGCACCATAAAATATGACCTAAAGTGTCAGAACAGAAAGTGAGTTATTTTATATTTCTTTTATTCAAGCTTGTTATACCTAGCACTGTAATATTTTGAAGTATGCTGCCTGCCTTCTGCTTTTACTGTCTTCATGCTTGCCCAGTCATAACGCTCTTTCAATCAAAACTAGAAACACAGAATGCTGATTACTTGGAGTAGGCATTAGGAAAAAAAAAATGTACAAGTGTTGTGAGAAGAGTTTAAAATATGTTTGGATCCAACCAGCACCGGAACATCTCTGGGTAAGGTTTATGATAAATTAAGGGATTCAAAACCATTCCAGGTTAGCGGGTTGAGTTCCATATTGGAGAACTGGAAATGTCTGACAGTTGTTCTTGTTAGAGCCGGGGAAATCTGACATGCTCACAAAAAACTCTGGTGGTCAAATTCAGGACAACTGTATTGCCTTTGGCTAAAATAAGGGCCTGCATTAGGGCATTATAATGATAAATCCAGTTTCTGAACGACAGTTCCATTTGTGATTTCCCAAAATTGAAAGGGTTTTTTAATAGATACTCTGGGTTTGGGTCATTTCTGTTAGAAAGGACCCTTTACGAGATTTGTTGTCTGTAGGTCGTCTCTGGATACACTAGTAAATGTTTACAGGCCATGTTTCTTCATACTGGTACTTGCAAATGCAATGGCAAGAGGGGTTTTTTGCAGAGTATATTACTCTGCAAATACTATGTGTCCAGTCCCTCCTTCCACAGGTTGGGTGGATGTTATTTGTCATGACTCTTCAGAAATTCCTGGGCAGCCTGGCACCTGTACATTTGAAAGGAGCAGAGCAGATGCCTCTACTTTTGTGGCTGTTCCATTCAGGTTATTTCCTCGTTACACTAAGTGCTGGCTCAAACCTCCCATTGTGTTAAACAGAACATGTAATAATCCATTTAAAATATAACACATTTATCACTTGGCTCAGATCAAAGGTGCGTGGTTTCAAAGGCTCCAATTAAATTGTGATGATGTAGAACACTGGCTTTATCTATATGGGTTACAAACTCATGGTTGGGTGGTTTGTTTTGTTTGTTGTTTTTTTTTTTTTAAACCTATTGAGTTAAATATTGCAAAACTCTTGCAAGATGTTTCCCATTGTTGCTGTTGATCAAAGTGTTAAAATAAATCCAGATTTTCACTTTAGATTCTTTCCTTTTTCCCAGCTAGAACGTATAGCATATAAATTGTTCTGTTTAGCTATGTCATGGTATTACCATCTTTCCTTGGTGTCTCAGTCTTCCATCTCCCTTGCTTGATGTCTAAGTTCTCATAGCTTCCTTTCTCGGACTTTACTAGTGCTGCAGTTTGTAAATCCTTTAAGAAGGTGCCACAGATGAGAAATATGCCTATCTGTAGTCAATTTTGGATTTAGAATTCATCCACGCTTAAAAGTTTGTGAACAATTTGGGTCAAAATGGGACTGTGTGCTGGATAACTGGGTATCTGCATAACTGGATAGGATTACTGGATAGGATAACTGGAGCATTACCATGAACTATGGATTCCTTAAGGATTTGGGCTGAAATTAAACCTAGTTTAATGGTTTGCAATGCTTCAATCAGTGGTTTTTAGAGATGGTTAGGAACAGTGAGCTGGGCCAACATCCTCTAACGCTTAAAGAGTAACAAAACTCTGAATAGAACCTGTTTTTTTATGATTTATTATTATATGATTTTTGTGTAGCTCAGCTTAAATGCAACTAAAACCACTTTGTTCAGTAAAGCATTGTCATAATATGTCTTTATAAATTGTTTATGAACTGTATTCCTGTTAATTTGAAGAGATTAATGGTAAGGTAATTTAACTTGGGAAAAGGTAGATTGGCAGATAGCATTGAAATGCTGGATAAAAGTAAGAAAAAAAAAAAAAGTGTAAGGTATGTAAAAGTCTTCGGCTGAAGTTAAAACAAGTTAGGTGCTAAACCATAAAGTAAAAATGTAGGTGAGAGAAGTTAGGGTTGTGAAGTAAAAGGGGAAAGGCTGTGTATAGCCAAACTTGGCCACAGCATAGCTTCTCTGAAGCCAGTGGAGTGGCACCCAAGTAAGGCAGGTGTAGCTTTCATTTTATAACAGAAATATTAGCAAAGCAGGAGAATTGGTTGCAGTCAAATCCAGGGCAAACTCCTTTGCTATAGATGACCCTACTTCATTGAAAACAAAATGCTGAAGAATGAGGTCATTTGTGGCATTCTGAGTCAGGCAAGCATGTGTAGCCACAGAATGGTTCTGGGACAAGTAGAGATGTTTCTACAAAGTAAGGTTCCCAGGACTTCACCTCTGCAGTCTGATAAAAATTGATGATAATTTTTTTATGGTTTTTATGGGCTGCAGTATAGAAATAGAAGTGAGGATAAAGTGGGGATAGAAATACACATTTCTGTAAATAAAATGGCATTTTTCTACTTGATTGCATACTCTATTTTTCTCCATGTCAGTGGAACTCTCCTGAATATAAAGGGACAAGCACTCTTTCTTTTAATCTTCTTTCCTTATTGGTAGCCAGGCCCATATGTTCCACTTGTCTGTGATCAATGAATTACCATTTGATTCAGATTCCTTGTAAAGTGACATATTCATTTCGGTCTTGTGCATAAAAACTGAGAAGGCCAGTCGTGCAAGCTGGCATGAGCAACCAGTCAAGTGAACAATGATGTTTAATTCAGTGGAAATGCTCACATGCATTTTTTGGTGTGGTGGGTTTTTTTTTTTGTTTTTTTTTGTTTTTTTTTTTTTTTGTTTGGGATTTTTTTGGTTTGGTTTGGTTTTTTTTTTGTGTGTGAGATCAGACACATGAGATGATAAGCTCTGTTTTACTGCAGTATACCCTATGCTTTGGCCAACAGTTATCTGTGTATATATATTTATATATTTAACAAACTTCATTGATACGCAGAAATCTGGAAAGCAGATGCTGCATAATTCACTATTTTAGTATAAAAGGGGAAAGCAAATTTATTATCCTGTTGTTTACAATACGTTTAATGGAGGGTCTTAAAAAGTGTGTGAGAACCAACTACCTACAGAGAATTTTTTTTCCCCTCAGTCTCTTCATTCAGTGCAGCCAAGTCATCTTGTAAACTGCTGAGTCAATACATTTAAAACCACAACAACTGTTTCTTATTTCTATATAGTTAACTGATAAGGACCTGTTTAAGGGTTACACCCTTCTGTATCTACAGTGTTAAGGCAAACATGGTTATAGGAAGCAATTATATTTAAAATTCACTGTGTATTATATGGTATCACAGTATACTATTGGCACATTTAGTTTGTGTGTGTGCAAATGTAGTGCTGGAAGCTGGGGAGTTGCATTCATGGTGATGGATATGTCATGCTGCTGCCAAGTAGCTTCCTCACAGAAACTTCTCTCAGCCTTTCAGTTGGCCTAATCCTTGATGCTCCTAGACATAGGCAAGTCCTTCAGTCCCCTTTGCTGTTTCAAATTCTGGCTGCAGCAAGAGGTTGCTGGTTATTGAAATCAAGAGATAAATCATACCAGAAATGGCACTCCGAGCCATAGGAAATAGTTCTTTTTTCCCCCTTTATATGAGCGTCCCCTTTATCTCTCTGTGGGAGTTTAGATGATTCTTCGATGACTGTAGAGGAACAATGTGGGGTGCTGAAAGTTCCAGGTACAGCATGAGCTCTGTGCAGTCATGGGGGAGTTCTGCTGAAGTAGCAAGCAGGAGCATCTGTAAAGTTTATAAAAACTACTCCATAAGTGTATGCAATGGAGTGAAAATGGTGTTTCTTTCAACAGTTTATAAAACATTCTGCAGAGTTCAGTAGGTTTTTAGATAAAATCATGAGCACAAATACATTTGGAGTAAGGTGATCTTTCTTAGATCAAAACTATAAACCATAATTCAATGGCATATAAAAGGGTCTTTGAAAGCTCTACTTTCGATTCCTAAAATTTGCATGTCAAAAATGAAATAATAAATATCTTGTGGGTTTTGTGTTTAATTGTAAACAGTCAAGAACCAACCCTAACTATTCTGTGATTCTACAATTCTACGTCTCTTGTTTCCTACTCTTATGGATGATGTTTGGCCAAATCCAGTTCTAAATAGCACTGTTTCTACGCTATCTCTGTCTCTTCCTGTCACCCTTTGGATAACCTGCGGAAAAGCAACTGTTGTAAAGGGTGACAGCGCTCAAGAACTGTCTCTGGAACAGGGTTAAACAATGTGGAAACATGCAATTTCTGTTTAGGATGAACTGCTAAAGGGAGAACTGGGATCAGAACTATAGTTTAGAAATGTTTTGGGGTTTTTTCCAATGGATAAAAGCCAGCAGAAGACCTGAATTCCAATTTTCTATCTTCTAATTTTTTCTGTCTGATTTCTTCTATCTTCTTACCATAAAGATAAATTAGACTAGAAATTAGGCAGAAATTCTTCCCTGTGAGGGGTGGTGAGGTGCTGGCACAGGTTGCCCAGAGAAGCTGTGGCTGCCTCATCCCTGGCAGTGTTCAAGGCCAGGTTGGATGGGGCTTGGAGCAACGTGATCTAGTGGAAGGTGTCCCTGCCCATGGCAGGGGGTTGGAACTGGATGAGCTTTATGATGCGTTCCAACCCAAACCAGTCTGGGATTCAATGAAATATTGCAGCAAATAAACTTATTTATGAAATATATCCAGGTCATTTGTTCTGTAATTTCTCTTCCTCTGGTTTTAAAACTAAACGCTAACCAGTGCAAATGAATTTTATGAGGCATGATTGCAATGTACCTTAAGAACGATCTGAAGAAACCCATAAAATGGAAGCTTCTCAATCCAGATGCGCAGAAGTCTACAGAATGTCTAGACTGAGGCTAGGCTTGGCCATGACACATGGGCTGGATTCAGCCCTGTCATGACTGAGGTCTTTGATTGTTGGTGCCAAACATGATTTTGGATGATAGCATGTGTTGTATCAAAAGCTGATGTGTGAGGGACATTCAGGTACCAGCAGTGAGGTGACAGCTCAGGTAAGGGTTTCCAAGATTCCCAGTCTGCTCTCATAAATTTGCTCAAGGTCTGCTTGCAGTATATACCTCCTTCCTGTGCATGACTGCTTTCTTTCCACTGAATTTCATGGAGAGCTGGTTACTCTGATAACCCCTATGCCTTTGAAAATATCCCCCAACAACATCTTCCTGATGTACAATCCATTCCAAGAGCATTATGAAATTTAACTTGACTGTCTTCAGGATTTTGAAAATCTTGGATTCTAGAAAAGCTAGTAATTATTGTTTGTTTTATCATTAGGTCATTTGCCTGGGCAAAGAGCAGTATGGTTTGGTGTTGTGTGTGGTTTCTGTTTGGAGTAGTAACCTTAGGCTGATTTTTTTTTTTTGTATATCTCAGTAAAGTCCAGATGTTTCACAGAATGAGAATAAAATTACATTTGGTTGCTTATGTGAAAAATACTCTGATCATCATCATCTTTTGGTTCGTTAAGTATGCTAATGTTTGAAGCTTGGATTGAATTTAGTATCTCAAATTTGGTAGCATTGTGGACTTTCTGTGAAGGATTTTTTATTATCTTTCCCCCTGTCTTTCCTGCAAATGGAACATATTTTTAAGTCTTGGGCAAAAAAAACCCCAAGTTATACTTTGGATGTGGTTATTAGAGATTTGTGATACTGCCATTAGTTCATTCCTTGAAGCATGCAAAATGTACTTGGACTCATGTCCAGAGCTGAGTGGGATCTTCCTAGGTCTAATTGCAGTCCTGGGTTGCTGTGTGCCATGTTAAACATGGCCAAGTGTACAGGGAGATTTTATTTTCTTTGCTCTTAAAGAGTTGTTCCTGCACAATATAAAGAAACAAACTGACTGGACTCAGATGGGACATAGAGACTGGGAATACAAGTCCAAACCAGAATCTGAATTAATGGTTAATGGATTAGAGTTGCAACTAAGAAAAAGGGGTAATGTTTAGTGGGAGCGTGTTTGAACGCTAAAACAATTTTGGCAAGAACAATACTATGAGAAACCAGTGGGATGGATGATAAGAAAGGTCTGGGGAAGGACGTGGGCTTGAAGAGAGCAGTAAGATTGCAATAAGGAGCCTAGTATCGGGGTAACTTGAATACAAGGTGGAAAGAGGAGCTAGAAGATGACACAAGAGGAAACAAGAAAGGGTATTGTGACTGTAAAAAGAATTGGAGTTTTATCAGGGTGAGGTTTGTGTGTTCCTAACCAAAAAGAATGGGACATAGGGTACAAAGGAGAGGCAGAATGGGAACTGGGGTACAATACCATTAGATGAGCTGATAAGTTTTGCACTGAGCAATGCTCAACAATTATTCCTTTGATCAAGGAGCACCAAGGTTTCATTTTCATGTTCTCAGTTAGTACTGGGTGCTGTTCTGCAGCAGGATCAAGCCCAGCTTCCCACAAGCAGCAGCAGCAGGTTTAGGCAGGGACAGCCTTATTGCTGCTGGAACTGTGCTTATCTTTTTGTAACCAGAAGCCTCCCATTCAGCTGCAAATTGCATCTCGCTGCAGAAACTTGCTTTGGCAAGAGAAGGTGATGATTTGCGTAGTGGCTTGAGCTTGAAATGGATGAAGGGGGATATTTTCATGTGGTTAACAATTGCAGGGGATACTCCCAGCATCCCTGGCTGCTGCTTGCAAATGCAGACTGAAGCTCCAGTGAGCCTGGCTGGTTGTGTGCCACTTCTGAGCTGAATCATCAGCATTAAAAACCACATTTAATGCTCTACTCGGGGCACGCATGGTATTTCTATAAGGGAAGTTACAGTCACACTGGGTGGAGGAACCTCCCTGTCTAGCTATGGGGATGGTGAATACAAGGAAATGCTTGCGGTTCTGGACATGATGGCATCTTTTGGTATTTCTCTGGTATTTTTTGCACTGGTGCATTTCATTTGGCAGTTGAGAATTTCATAGCAAACACTCGCTAAGATGCAAACACTCTATTGCAATGTTTTACGTTTTGGAACATTAATGGATCTTTATTTTCTTATTTTTATTTTTTTTCTTCCATGCTGAATGCTTTTTTATTTATTTCTTTTTTTCTTGTGAAGGTAAAGCTGTATGTGAACTGCATACTGAGGGAGGCTGCTGCCCAGCTGAGGCAGGCACACAGATGCTTTTAGTGTTCATGAGCATCGTAAGTGGGCTTTGGGAGCAGCTCACAACCTCTCCTGTCCAAGACTGGAGTTTGTGCTTTCCTTTCCCTTTTCTCTCAACATTGTGTAACATGCGTGTGATCCCCAAAGTGTTTCCTAAGATTCAGATGAGGAAAACCGTTATTTATTCTGGTCAGCAGCCACATAGCACTGGAGAATGGACAGTACTCTGCTTTACATTCTGCTACAATTGCCATCTCCTTTTTTTCCCCATCCCAGCAGTTTCAGCCAAGGGTGAGAAATACTTGATGCCTGCAGCCTTTGTTCATACTCTATCCTCAATGAGACTTCTGGGATCTGTAAGGAATATTTTGTGGGACACGGTAAGTGTAAGTTCCCATGTATTGTGATGAGAAGTGCATATTACTCAAATTTTTGTGGGCTTCATTGTATTGGCCTAAACTTCGACCCTGTACCACTGTGACCTAGCTTCCTGGCAGCTTCTGAATGGAGGCCCTTTCATCCCAGTTGTGTGATAGATCCCAAGCAGGAGCGTGGAGTAAATGTGGTTTCTTATTCATGAATTAAGCCTTAAATGAATTGAGCAACACTGGTATATTGTAAAAGGCAAGGAAAGATTGAAAAGGTCTTTTTAGAGGACCAGTGCCGAAGGTGTTTGGATTGAGACAGGATAACTTGGAGGAGTTACAGCTAGGCGGATCAGTTTATTATTTCTTCAGACTTTTAAGGCCTCCTTTCACTAATTAATAAATCCTGGTCCACTATCTTTACCTATCTAATCTTGAAGAAAAATAAAAATGATCTGTGGCATGATTCTTTCTTTAGTCTTTGTTGATGAAAGGAGTGCTTACATGCTACCTAAATAATGAAGGCTTCCAAAGCACACTCTTAATATTCCTTCTTGTCTATACTTATTCTTTCATGAAAATGAATCTTAACTGAATATACTTTTCATTTCCTCTTCAATATTTCGTTAACGTACAACCACAGTTCACTGAATTTTGCACAGAACAAAATGCAGCCCTATAATGCAATTAGTCTCTTTTGAATGTGGAATATTAAGATATAATCCCTTTTGCTTTCTCTGTCACAGACTCTGAGAACACACAGTAAATTTGAATTTTAAAATATTTCCATGAAGCTTCAGAAGTCCTCAACTTCTCTTTCAGAAATAGTGAACAGCTTCCATTGTTCTGCTCACTTCAGTTGGAGTTCTGGACCATCTGTTGCTTAGAAAAACGTGGTCTCTCTCAGGAGACAGATATTTATCTAAGATAGAGTGGTATTCTGTAGTCCATGCATAAGCTGGAGAAAACTTTGTAGTTCAGACACCAGTGGAAACAACAGAAGAGCAAATGAACATTCCTAGTCATTCATGTGCCTGTTGCTGGTTGTTAGCACCACCTGTCACTGCGTGGCTGCAACACCTTCGAACGGGGCTTCATTTCCAGTATTTTGTGTTGGTCTTGGTTACTGCTCAGCTGCTAAGAGCTGTAAAAATGTTAGTCAACATTTGAATTAAACCTAGCCTCTCTGTTCCATGTAACTAATGTTCTCATCACAGATTTACTGTCACATTTTCAATTGATTTTAAGGTGCATCTGTGTGCTTAATAAATAGGACTTCCTTTCCACCTTCCAGTGAACTTCTGTGCTCTGGAATCATAAGATCATAGAATGGTTTGGGTTGGAAAGGACCTTAAGATCATCTAGTTCCAACCCCTGCAATGGGCAGGGGCACCTCGCACTAAACCATGTCGCCCTAGACTCTGTTCAGCCTGGCCTTGAACACCACCAGGGATGGAGCATTCACAGCTTCCTTGGGCAACCTATTCCAGTGCCTCACCACCCTCACTGTAAAGAACTTCCTTATACCTAACCTAAACTTCACCTGTTTAAGTTTGAAGCCATTACCCCTGTCCTATCATTACAGTCCCTGCTGAAGAGTCCGAGACCCTCTCCAACATCCTTGTAGGCCCCCTTTAGATACTGGAAGGCTGCTCTGAGATCTCCACACAGCTTCTCTTCTGAAGGCTGAACAGCCCCAGCTTTCTCGGCCTGTCTTTATTTGGGAGCTGCTCCAGCCCTCTTACCATCCTTGTGGCCTCCTCTGGACTTGCTCCAACAGCTCCATGTCCCTTTTATGTTGAGGACACCAGAACTGTACACAATACTCCAAGTGAGGCCTCACAAGAGCAGAGTAGAGGGGCAGGATCACCTCCTTTGACCTGCTGGTCATGCTTCTTTTGATACAGCCCAGGATACCGTTGAATTTCTGGGCTGCAACTGCACACTGCCTGCTCGTGTCGAGTTTCTCATCAATCACCACCCCCAAGTCCTTCTCCACAGGGCTGCTCTGAATCTCTTCTCCACCCAACCTGTATCTGTGCCTGGGATTGCCCCAACCCAGGTGCAGGATATCTTGCACTTGGTTGGCTTGGTTGAACTTCACGAGGTTGGCATTGGCCCACCTCATTTTTAATTCATGTGTGGTTTTAAATGTGTTGGTTTAAACTGATGTAGAAAAGACATGTGTTCAAGAAGGTTGTGGATGTGTTTCAGTTACTGTTTCAGCACTGGTAAATGCATACCTTTTTATAATGCATGTAATAGATACCTTTTAAAAATAATTGGTGAAGCACTGGCACCTGGCAGTGTTCAAGGCCAGGCTGGACAGGGCTTGGAGCAACCTGGTCTAGTGGAAGGTGTCACTGCCCATGGCAGGGGGATGGAGCTGGATGAGCTTTAAGATCCTTTCCAACACAAGCCAGTCCTGATACATAGCAATACTCCCACCCCCTGCTTGTAGGTATTTTTTCTGAGTGGTTGTGGCCCTGTATGCGTGGGTCTGTGGTAATTCCTTGGGGAAAGTGAATGAAGCAGATGCAGGGGTAAGTCTAGATGATCTCAAGAGGGTCCCTTCCAAACTAAATGATCCTGGAAGCTGGTGACAGTGGAAGTTGCTGAAGTATATGCATAGCGCTACTGGGACACAAGCTGTTTTCTAAGCAGTATATAGGGAGCTCTACCTTTTGCCTTTCCTCAAGATAAGATGGAGAACAACGGTTTGGAGAGCAAACAGCATCCCAACAGCTATCCACCCCCTCCTGTGCATTGCGCTCCAGAGAGCTTGCAGCTGCCATGTCTGTGTCTGGGTAGGGCTGGGGATCTGCCCTGCATCTGAGGGCCCTGAAGCTCCAGAGGGGTCGGCTGCTGTGCTGCAAGTGAGATGGGACAGGGCAGCTGTTTGTTTCCAACAGGACTGCCTGTGCTGGCTCCTTTATCTCCACCTGACTTCTCTCCCCTCTGAATGCGTTGGCACCTACACACTCAAGTGAGGTCAGTGGGCTCCTACAGGGAGCTTTTGGCTTTAGAGTTTAACTTCTGAGGAGCTTTAATCAAAATGTCTTCTCTCCTTTCAACTATTCGCTGTTTCATAACAAATAAATAATGTGAGAATTCCACTTTTGGTTCAGTGTCTCAGCTGAGTTACTGATGCAATACCCTGGGGAACCCTGGGTTTAAAATATGCTATTGCTGTCATTAGAGCATTATATTCTCTGTACTTTCATACTGTTCTCAATCCATGCCTTTCCTTCCAGCTCTTAATGCCACACAAAGCTTTCCCTTGGGAAAGTGACCAGAAGTAGCCTGTAGCTGACATTAGGGACCTCTGGGAAGAAAAATGGAAACTGGCTGTAGCATTAACAACTTCTTGATGAAATAGATATCTTGTGGAAAGTGGATTTTTGTTCTTTTCCCAAGCAAACTTCCCCTGCTGTTGCTACTGCTGTAGCACATGTATTTGCTAGTAGTAGAAAGGAGAAAATCTGGTTTGATTCACGCAGACTTGACTCTTAGAGCTTCACAGGCCTTATTGTGGCTTTTGCTTTTGCCATGTAAAGACATATACAGAAGATTTGACTCTGTGAAAACATATGATAGTAATAAACCAATCAAATTCCCTATATTGATAGCAATAACTCTTCTAAGTGGGCTTTGAAGGGACTGTTACTCTACCATGAATTAATCCCACCCGCATCACCTTTACTTTTATTAAGCAAAGTATCTTTGCCTGTATGTACACTGCTCACTTGATAGCAATCATACATACATACAGGGCAGAAATGTTTCCTGTGCAGTTTATTTCAATAAACTATTGTGTATCAGAATAGATGCCTGCATTCCATTGCAATTTAGTTTTCAGCAGTTTGTCCTAAGAAAAATAAAAGATGAAATAGCGGAAATATCTAACTTCCATGTATCAGGAAATCATATGTAAAAGTGTTGTTATTGCTGGCTTAGCCCAATCTGCTGTTAGCCCTGAATTCTTGTTAGTGACCTGATGAGACCGGATTTCATCCTGTCTACCTGCTGGGTGGAAATGCATGTCACAGCAGCAAAAGCATCTGCTTCCTCTAGTTCAAAGCTTTGGCAGTGGTGTGCTTGATTCTTAAATTGGTCTTAGAAGTTATTTGGCAAGTGTGTGCTTAGTCATCTGTATCTTTATTTTTGGTTCATGTCAGCAGCAGCTCTTGGTTACGTTCTGCTATTAAAAATGCACAGGTTAGTGTTTAGTTATAGTTTTGAATGTTTCTGAGTTTTAATACTTACCACCCTGAACATGTGGGTGGCGATGAGAAGTGAAGAAGCTTTTAAGTCATGAAGCTGGAATGATTGATACGTGCACCGATAACTCCCCTGCCTTCTCAAAGAAATGAAAGTTTATGAATGGGTGAGTCATTGGTGCAGATGGTGATATGAAAAATAATACCTAATCAAGAGCAAATATTTGAAGTGACTTTCACCTGTGTACAAATATGCCAGATGCCTTTTAGCAAACCCGAAACCTGCCTGTGGCAGGCAGAAAGATGTGCAACCTGCAGGTCATTTGATTGATACCTGATGCATAAAGTGCTTTCTTAGTCTCAAAGTTTGAGAAGTGTGCAAGCAAAATACCTTGGTGTCCTTCTGCTCATGTTGATGATATAGTCTCTGCTTTAAAGAGGTCTTTAATATTTGGGCTCTATGTTCTAGCTAATAAATAAGCCTCCCTCCAGTAGAGTATCTTTGACTCTAGAAGCAGATCTTTGCATTATGTCTGGTTAAATTAGACTCTCTTGCATACAAGTCTTGCAAGAATGTTATTGGTAGAAGGCAAAGTCTGTCTACGCTGCAAGAGAATGTGATAAGGTTTTGAAGCAGCACAGATGAGACAAGTAGTGTTTTCTTACTCAGGAAAGAATGAATGACACTGAGGTTTTACCTGAACTTAAAACATTTTATGTGAACTTGACTTCAGCCAAAATTTGGTAGGGAAA